>NC_072739.1:154817507-154993935 GCF_026930045.1 Uloborus diversus
CATTGGGACGGCACCATTTTGGTCCTAACAACCGGCTGGTTCGAATGGGACCTGTCTAACTTAACTGAGCATACATTTAAATGCCATTATGATTATTGTGAGCCCCACATGTTTGGTGAACATACAAAGAAGAAAAAAATATAGTTTACGAAATGTTTCTATAAAAAATAAAATAAAGCGAAGAATCTTTTTACACTCGTTCGTGTTCAGACCGATACGGTTTTAGTTATTCCTTCTAGTCAATATCGATTCAATTCAATAAACAGAAAAACAGAAGAGAAAAAATAAGTGTTAAAAAGCACTAATCGGCCATTAGAAATTCCAATGAAATGTAAATTACGTATTTTACAACTAAAAAACGTTTTTTTTTTAATCATTTACATGTTGAATGTGAAGAAATTTGAAATTTCACTGGAATTTTGATCTTTGCTGGATCAGTGCCGCCATGCAATGGAAGTTACGTCAACCCTCCCCCCCCTAAATATTGCTGGGTGTAATTGAAAGTTACAAAAAAACATAATTAATTTTTATTGCATTAACTATTAGTTCGTTGACTCACTTGAAACTCGCTTCCAGCGGGCGATTTTTAATTTTTTCCCAATTTGTTCTCCTGTTTCTCGGTCGGATTAAACGAATGAAAGTGAAGTTTCTGATGGGTGAAAATAAAAAAAACACCGTGCAATAAATACAAATAGTAAAACTGTCGTTGATGTGCTGAAAATGTTCTAAAATGACTATAGTGACGGCCACTATAGTACGCACGCTTATATGAATCACATTTGTTCTAAACAGTTTTAATTCCATAAAACGGTTGATTCAATAATGCAGCTGATGATTCAATAAAGCTGGATTTTATTTTGTTTTTGACAATTTGATAATCAATAAATCGGCTGATTCAATTAACCGGCATTCACTGTATTTTGGTCTGAAAAAACCATTTTAGGGCCAATAGCAGTTATTTTCGTAGGTCTTTATACATAAATCGAACCAATTTGTAGACTTTTTTTTTTTTTTAATGTAAGGAGAGTAAGTGAAAATTAGAGAGAAAAAAGAAACCCAGAGCCGAAGTCGGCATGTTTTCCAGCGACTCTGACTCTTCGACTCCGAGTCCACAGCCCTGGTTTAACGGTCCTGGAATCAGTTTTTTTTTTGCAATTAAAAAAAAAAAAAAAATAAGGAAAGGAAAAAAAAGGCTCTTCGGTTGGTTCGTCAACAAAATTCATATTTTAAACGGTCCACAATGCAAGTTTTTTTTTTTTTTTTGTGGGGAAAAAAAAAACAGAAAATGAAGAAAGGAAAAAAAAAAAGGAGGAAAAAACTGTCAACAGTTCACGATTTTTTATTTAATTTTCTTTCAAAAGCACTTGCCGGTCCGCAGGTCAAATAAGGTTGAAAGGTTTCTCGAAAAGCTTTTACAAATTTTCTGAAAGTCTAATATTTTGTGAAGGTAAAGGTATATAAAGGTCAACAGCATCAGACCGCCGTGCAGTTCTTTTCTTAGGTTTTATTCTTCTCCAAATATGCTGGAGACGACACATGAACGTTTTCCTTCGACGTTTAAATTCATCTTCTTTACGACACATTCCTTCAAATTTAAAAACCACTGTTTTTTCTCTACCTTTCACCTGTTCGGTGAACATAAACGTTGCGTTCGAAAGAACCAGTTGTTGGGTGACATGGCGAGAAACTGTCGAAGCCTTTAAACGTTTGAGTTTTGGAAAATATTTGAAAAAAGCCTTTCTCCTGACTGCTACTGATCTGTTACCTGCTGTCGTTTCAGCATTTTGATTTGAATTTGGAATCTCCAGTCTATTCAATTGTGTAGCAGCATCTGGTGCTGAAGAGTTTGAAGTAAAACATGACTTCTTTTTGTTGCAATCTGGCGAATTGACTTTCAAATTTGGCGGGAAAGCATTAAAGGAATCCGATTTATTTCGCACAATCTTTTCTTCTAGTTTCATGCTGGAAAGTTGTTTGCTGAGCTCTAAATCGTCCACTGCAGTATCTTCTTCTGTTTCGTCAATGGGTGTAATTTTCCTTGGAATACAATGTTCCAACTTTGTATCTCCACACCCTGATATGTGCAGCTTTTCGAAGCTAAAAACGAGCTCATTTTCATCGTAGTTTAAACAAGAATGAATGTCACTTTTGCGCCACTGAGTCATGTCATCTCTCGTGAAATATTCGTGATGAATAGCTTCTAGAGCAGTTGCCCTCGAAGAAGGTTCCTTCCTCAAGAATGCGTTTACAAATTCCATAACCGAATCACATTCGTTCGGTGATGGTAACAAAGTTTTTCTGTGTATTCGTTGGAACTGAGCACGCAAAGCTTTGTTTTGTGTCGCAGATAGAACTGTTGATATTATGCTATCGTCTTCTTGTGAATGCTTAATGCTGCGAGTAAGAAACTGCTTGGTACAAATCTGCAGCACTAGAACACCGTACGTCCACATTTCTGCCATGAAAACGTCAGCTTTCTCTTTCTTGTCACAAATTACTTCTGGCGGTAAAGAAGTTCTTTGTAGTCCAAATTTGGGAGAAGTTGACCATTTTGCGGAATATAATGTTGAGAAATCGCATATCACAGCCATGTCGGTTTTACCGCATATCATGATATTTTCTTCTTTCAAGTCCAGATGGCAAATCTTATTGCTGTGCAAGTACTCCAGACCTTTTAGCACATCCAACATATACCATTTCTTCCGAAAATAGCCGCTTTTATTCAAGTGAAAATCAGGCGGCGTTTCGTATAATACCGAAAACAGATCTTTGCCTATATGAGGCATCAAGAATATCACAGATTCATCCACCAGACTATCCGTTCTAATTAATCGCAGAATATTTATGTGTTTAAGGAGTGGCCATAGGAATTCTTCCCCTTGTGTAGCTTTCTCGACGACTTTTGCCGCAACTTCTTTTTTTAGTTTGTAATCGTACACCAGAGTTACTTGACCAAAAGTTCCACTGCCCAAATCTTGTATGACAAAGTAATTAGTTGATTTATAAAATTGTGATAAGATGATTTTTCTTTTACTCTCATCAGTGGCTGTCATTTTGTTTACTAGACAGGGGCATTGCCAAAGTTGACGACAGTTATCAATGGTTGATTAACATTTGTATCAACTTTTATGCGATGTAGGCTTTCATTAGTTTTATGTTGATCAACTTGAATTTTGAAAAGATCCGCATACAAGCAACACTACACTAGAGCTGCAGTTGAAATTAAAACGTTTTCACGCTTTCCTCTGCTTTTTTTTTTTTTTTTTGAATTTATTTGTTATTATTTTCTTAGTTTTTAAATTTATCGAATTTGCACGCATAGTTACCACAGATGTAAAGCCACTATTTTAGTGTTGCCAACGTGTCCCTTTTATAATACTTGAATTATAATATTTTATTATGCTTACACTTTTTGGTGGGCATTACTATTACGTAGGAAACAAAGCGCTTATTTGGTTGTCTAACGTTACCAAAATCAATATTGCTGAAATTTAAAATTTGACGCTTGATTTTGAAAATTCAACAAACCATTAAATGATTAAATACGACTAAAATTTACATAAAAATGAAAAAAATAAATAAATTTATAAATAATAGCATACTAGCATCCTGCTCCGGGCATTAATTTGAATTTTGACTCTACTCGTTGGGTTTCTTGTTTCTACAATTGGCTCCTATCGCAATCATAACAGCGAAAAACATAATTTGAATCATGGCCCCACAAAATTTTGCTTGCGCTTATAGGCCGTGACAATCGTTGAAAGGCGTGGCAACAAAGAGGGCACTACAGGGAAACCCTCTTTGCCATTACAATGGCATTGATTGGTGGATGCAGGCATTCCGTTCAGCACCAATTGCGTTCAAAATGAGCGATGTCCAATCGAAAATAAACTTTGAAACGTTGACATTGATTGGTGGATGCATTGTCGGATCATAGTTGCATCGATTTACACAGAAAAGTCATAAATTGTCAAGGCCTGTTAAGCGTCAGCGCCATCTGGTATGGTCATGTTTGAATTCAAGGTGTTAAAATTGAAATTAGTGCCAGAGGCTGGATGTTTTGTGTTGAAAGCTGTTTGGGGGTCGGATACAAATAAAGTCGATTCGATTCCGGGAGACATGGACGCCACCAATCAGGAAGAGGGATATGGACTCGGAGGCATATGGACCGTGCTGCTCGTGGAGGCTCATGGCCAGAGAAATTTGTATTATACAAGAGTCTTTAATCAGTGTGGTTACATTTTATGGGGGCAGGGGTCCTAACGACCAAACTGACAAGGGGCCCGTCTTGACCCTTGGCGGCCCTGGCAAAACCATAATTTCGAAAAGATTTATGTTTTACGATACATTGAAAATTTGTTTTAAAATTTTTTGTAAAGAGCTTATCACGGTTTGTGCTTATAACAGAAAAGAACAAAAATTAACAGTTAAAAAAAGAATGGATGTAGAACTATAATTTTTTGAATGCACGTTTTTTCTTGTGTTGTGTTGCTTTTGAAAAGGACTGAAATTTTCTTAACAGGATTTCATGCAGTTTAGTTTTTCAATGAGCATTGTTTTAAGAACTTTTGGTTCGCCTGTATATTTATAAATAATGTATGGTGAATATTCTCGCCAATTGACTTGTGCGCATGTTACGGTTCCACATTATGATAATTTCGTAATTTACTCGTCCATCTTATGATAATTTTTCTCGGGAAAATGCTCTTGAACTTGGAATAGAAAAAAAAAATCGAATTTTCGGAAAATTGCTTCGAGGTGCACACCTCCATGCTACAAACTAACTTTATGCCAAATTTCATGAAAATCGGCCGAACGGTTTAGGCGCTATGCGCGTCACAGACATCCTGACAGACAGAGAGACTTTTAGCTTTATTATTAGTAAAGATTATTAAAAATATGTATTAGTGCTGGACAAACAGAAATGTATCCAATAATTACGCGAATGTTCGTATGACTCAAACTGTTGGATTAAATAATTCCATTAAACCCAAGAACATTTGGTCGAGCGTTCCGTCTGCCACCTCAAAAAATGGGACAAATTATTGTCCCGCGAGGCGACCCACGACTAATGCAGGGAGGGACAAGACAAACCACCTGAAAGCCAGGCTGTCCCGTCCAAAACGGGACATATATATTCCTATATGCATTATTGAAATTGCATTTGAGCAGTATTGCATTTTCTAAGACTACTTTTAGGGAAAAATGGCAACTACAACTTACAATTTCAGTAGAAAATTCACTAACTATTCCAGATGAGAGCAACTACGTAAGAATTGATGGAAAATAATATTTTTAAAAAAGGTTTTTTAAGTAAGCTGGAGGAAAATAGACGTAACATGCGTCGTACATTGTTCCTTCAATAACAGCCAGCATTCAGCGAAGACTTGCGCATGCGTAAAAATATCCATATCTGGCTATCTCCTGTAGTTACCCTGTCGTTTTCTGTGGTTAATGAGGCGCATTTCCGTGCGCAAAGAGAAAGAGGGTCATGAGAATCCGTTATTAGGAAGAAAAGAAGCAGATTATGATTTTCCATCAACATATGGCGACGAGAAATTTTTGTTCGTCAGTTTTTTTGTGGTGCTAGGGGGGACAGAAAGGGAAATTTCATCACTGACAGTTTTTTTCCTTTCCGAACTGTGTCACTTTAAATGATTTTGCATATGTCTTGCTGATACCCTGATTTTTTGCTACCGCAAATTAAAAAATTTCTTACTTTATTCGGCATCCCAACAGGAGCGCCCTGATAGAGGTCATGGGAGGTAGGTCACTGTGATGTTCCAAAATATTTCGTCATTCGACGAATTTTGTTCAACGGGAGACAGTGACGTTGTATCCTTCAGTTAAAAGTACTACTGTTAGTCACTGAAATTGATAGATTAAGCAAAAAAAAAAAAAAAAACATAGAGCGAGAATAGACTTTCTTTTTCCCAACGATTAATTTTTAATTAATTTTTAAAATGTCCGATTTTGAAAATAATGCGTAGTCTTTATGACGTCACAAATGATGTACTTTGGCGCATCTCTCTACCGCGTTATGATAATCAAGAAGCGAATTAAATATTGCACTCTACGCTTGCTATCAACCATATCGTTGCCATATGCATCTGTCTACCGCGTTATGATAATCAAGAAGCGAATTAAATATTGCACTCTACGCTTGCTATCAACCATATCGTTACCAGTACACGTGAGTAAAGAAGCGATTTAAATATTGTGTTCTGCGTTACTCCGTATTTTTTTCGGAATTTAAGTTCTAAAAATGTAACTGAAGTTCCTCATTAACAACACTTTCGAAAAAGTTTTCGATTCCGGCGATTTTTTCTATATTGAAGCGCCAAAAATTTAAAATTTTTGACGATCTTCGATGACATTGGAGAGAGGGAGTTGAGGGACTCCCCTGGAAAATTTTTGGAATTAAAGTCGTAAAAATACAGTTATGAGCGATTTTTCAAAATGTGTTGGGAGGGGGGGGGGCGAAAGTTTGGTGACCTTTTCCCGGAGCTTTTTTGGATTTACAAACCTTTGGGGGGGGGGGGGGGGCGATCGTCCCAATCATCCCCCTTGTGAATCTGCGACTGATCCTAGGTGGTCCTAATTGGACTTTCCATCAAGACAGCGCTCCAATACACACTTCCCGTAGTACAAAAGAATTGCTTGAGTCTCAAAGTATTAATGTAATGAATTGACCAGCACTCAGTCGAAATTTCAATCCGATAGAAGACATCTGGGGAATTCTCTCACGTGACGTATACCAGAATGGGAAGCAGTATTGCTCTGTTCAAGAGCTCAAATCAACAATCGAGGAAGCCTGGTACAGACTCTTTAATAATTTCGTATTATCAATGGAAAATCGTGTATTCGAGATCATCAGATGCAATGGTAACACCATAGACTACCATAAGACTTTTATGCATTTCTTAAATGCAAACGTTTCGTTTTTATGCCTAACTTTTTTTTTTTTTTTTTTTGCAAAAGCACTTGATTTTATATTATGGCCCTACATGTATCGCTAAAAATTGAATTAAAGAAACTATGATAAAAAATTTTAAAATGCATTAAGCTTGTGCCTAAACTTTTGCGACAGCAAAATTTTGATTTTTTTAATGAAAATTTATTTTAATTTGTATGAATTGTTTCCAAATTCGAAACATCAACTTGTAAGCTGATTGTTTAAATACAGTAAAACGTGTAAGTTGATTGTTTAAATACAGTAAAACGTGTAAGCTGATTATTTAAATACAGTAAAAAATTCAAAGCTATTCGGTGTGTACTTTTCTTTTTACCCGACTGCGCGTGCGTGACACAAAGGAGGGTAATGTGTTTATCAGTCTATGTATGTATGTCTGTTCTTATGTGGCGTTCTACAAGCTAAACACCTTGGCCAATTTTGGTAATTCTTACGTCAATCGATTTGTCTTAACCTTGGGAGGGTCACTATAAACATGTCAGTAATCAAAAGTACCATTTCAAAAATCAGTCACCATTTTATCAGTTTGGGATCGGCGCACGCTGGGTGTCGCACGCTACCTGCGTACGACAAATGCAGGTAGTTTTCACTGCCTGAATTTTTTGTTTACTAAGTCTACTTGGGGTCTCAGTGGCCGATTGGTCTAAGCGATTGCTTCTCCTCCTTGAGGCGCTGGGTCAAGACACCTTTTCTCCGGATGTACTTTCTCCTCTTTCTGATGTAAATTTTTTCATGTGTTCTTTATATGTAATCTGTACTGTAATAAAAAATATATTATGCGTAACGAAGGCAAGACCCTCAAATTGTAGTCCTCATCAAAATAAACCCGTGCAATAAGCACCAAAAGAAGTCTACTAATTCGATTTTCATCTCTAATATGTTGCATTTGTTTTTCCTTGATTCAAGGGACTGAGTTTCGCGACGTGTACTTTCTTGATAGGCTTTTAGTTTTGCGAGAAAGATTTGAGTGACGGACGTTTCCGATTTCGCGTCATCATGAGTTATACAGGCTGTTTATATAGCTGTGCTGTGGTTGACTTAAGTTCGCGCATTTTTGCCGAAGGTCAAGCACATGTAGCTTTAAGTCGAGTTAGGTGCCTAGAGCGACCAATTATCAATAGTTTAGACCACCGCAAGTTACTTAATAAACCTCACGATACAAACACTCTCTCAATGAAATGACAAGATTGCGAAATGTACTGTCTTATAATCATAATAACTAAGTCAATGAAAATTATCTAAAAAGTGTCAAATAAAAAATTATTAAATAAAAACAAAAAACCCGACTACGTAAAAAAAAAAAAAAAAAAACTAAAAAGAAATATGTATATGCCCAGTAGTTTAGACTGTATTAAGTACTACTGAATAACTACACCGTTGAAATAGTTTTATAACCGTACACAGATAAGACAAATCGTAAATTCAAAAGCAGAATAGATAGATCAACAGTCGGGGCCCATTCCTTTCTGATTCGAGGAACCCCGTAAAATTTAAATGAGCCCCGACTGTTGATTTTTCTATTCTGCTTTTGAATTTACGATTTGTCTTATCTGTGTACGGTTATAAAATTATTTAACGGTGTACTTATTCAGTAGTACTTAATAACATTCTAAACTACTTGGCTTATACATTTTTCTTTTTACTTTTTTTTTCTTTTTACGCTGTTGGGTTTTTTGTTTTTATTTAATAATTTTTTTATCGGAAGATTTCGGTTGTGCTTAAACTTTTGCGCCGCACTATTTTATTTCATACCTTTTAGTGCGAAGCAAGCTTACAGAAATAATCTTTAGATTTCGAAAGCATGTTTTATATTTAATTGGGCATAGAGTTCATTAGTTTTTCAAAAACCAATCACAGATCTAAAACAATCAAATCGCTGCTCTCCAGTGTAATTAGCAGTTTTGCTATCATTCTTCAAATTCCCCGAATCGGTGCATTATGAAAGTCGAAACAGCAAAACTTGTTCTGGAGATCATATTTTAAAAATCTTAAAGAGAAAATACACTGGAGAAGACAATTAAATTGCGGACATCCTTAAATCCAGTCTAATGACTGTGACCGACTCAGTTTGGTGGTGAGCATCACCGAGAACTTAGTGCGTCCTGAGATTAGTTCTTAGAATTTCTTAAACGAGAAGACAATGGAGATTGGTTACGGTTGTGGTACGTTAAGTGCCCGACAAAGAAATGGATTGATGTATCATTTTTGAGGTCAAAAGATTTGTTAGATTTGAATTTGATTTGAGCTTAGGTTTTTGCACAGTAATCAGGATGGATTATTAAGGATTGTGTTAGAGATTACTAAAGTATTTTTCTCCTAATAATAAGATGTCCACTAAAAGAGCACCTCGCTCCTTCACATAAAAAGCATGATTAATTCATGAAATACACCGCCAGCTCAGTCAATTCCAGCCGAGAACTGCAGTTTCGTGCTTATTAGCACTCATCAACCTGGCATAGAAAGTGAATGAGCTGGAGGTGGAAAACCTCTTAAGGAAGCCTAGAGTGCCAAACAAATTGGTAACTAATATAGAATTAGCATTGACCAGACGAGTGACCGAAGCAATGGTTCGGTTCAACTCGAAGATTGAAGGCAAGGCATGGTGTATTCAGTAACTTACTGAATATAACGTCTGAATATACCGTGACTTACACCACTTTTCACTAGCTGTCAACAACACCTTTTAAGGGAACATATAGCGGTTAACAAGTGTTTAAAGTCATATTTGTGCATAGAGTGTGGTTTTCCAAATTGTTCGAGGTTTTGTTGTGTTTTTTGCGTATCACGGCATAACTTTTGCATGAATTTTTGAATAGCAATGAAAAAATATAAATACTTTGATTTTCTACTTTGACAACCAGTCATTCTTATGAAAGGGCGATAAGTTTCAATCTCATCTTCTGTATAGTCCCTTAAAACTTTGAAATGGAATATCTCTTTGCGTTTTGATCGCACAAATGTCAAGTTTTTTGTGTCAGTAATAGTTTTCAATGGAGATTATTTCTCTAAATATTAGTTAGGGGACCTAGGGCCCGTATAAAAAGTTAAATTTTGTATTTTTTGACTCATTTTTATTTTTGCTTCAAACTTTCAATACTTTAACTCTTCATCTAATTTTGATTTAGAATTGCAATTAGAAGTTTACATCTAGGACTAACGATTACAAAAATAAATGTCTTGCAGGTTAAAACGGAACATCCTGTATATAAATGCGCGGGAATGAAGTCTAGACTATTTACGAGCTTTTCATTCGCTGAAACGAATCCGCGGGAACGGATATTCGGAGTTGATTTTTCTATGTCTAGAAGTTAGCATGTGTTACGTCTAGTGAGGAGTTCAACAACTGAGACTTCCCCACTCCAGCTGATTTCACAGTTCTCCTAAGTTCTTATTCTCTTACATACATTCGGGGATTGTTTACAGTTTTGCATGGGGGTCAGTCGTTAAAAAAGAGCGTCATTATATTCAGATAATTGCACAGTTCGATTAATTGAAGCTCTAATCTGTCCTCGTTCTCCAGTACATGCACAGATAGGAAGTACAGATTATTTGCTTGATTTTCATTCAGTGAAACAAATCCACGTGGAACGGATATTCGGATTGAATGTTTGAAGCAGTACCCCGGATTCCAAGGGGAAATGACAGATTCCGACTGGTGAAATTTTAAAGCTTCAGGTTTGCATGGTTAGTCTCAAAAAAAAAAAAAAAAAAAAAAAAAAAAAAAAAAAAAAAAAAAAAATTGAATTCTGAAATTTTGAATTCAAATTATGTTTTTCGCAATCACGACAGGACCCTACTCATTTGAGTTACTGTTTCTAGAAACGGCTCCTGTTCCCCCAAGCCTGCCTCTCCTCCTGGGCGGTTACGTGCGTATAGTTGTATGTGCAGGTGCACGTGCATACATGTATAGGCTTGTGTGTGTGCGTAGACCTGTGTGTATGCACTTAGGCGTGTATGTGTGTAACGGCGTGTGTGTGGGAGTGTGTATGTGCGTAACGACGCGTGTGTGTGAGCGTGCTTGTGTGTAGGATATGCACGCCACCGACCAGGAGAAACGGCTACCGGAGGATAGTGCTGAGGACCGGAGGCCGGTGGGCGGTGGTGCTGCAGAGGCCCCTGGTCCAAGCTGAAAAAGGAACCACAACGCCAACGACCCTCAAATGAAAACAATAAGCAATCGTGATTGCTCAAAAAAAGGGGGGGAGTTGGGGATAATTTTATGGCCAGATAGTCGGTGTTCTACTGTATTCGTAAATGCAAGTTAAGTAAGGACAGACGAAGAAACAAACCTACGTGGAATGAATATTCAGTATTTAGTGTAGATATTTGAAGGAGTCAGCAGGAGTGTGAGTTTGGGGTTAAGGAGACGGAGTCGAGAGTCAAAGGTTTGAAATCTCAAGAGGCGGAGTCGGTCATTTTCCCTCAGAATTCGTAACTCTGCCGGTGCTAGTGGAGTCGGAGTCGGTGTCAAAGACTGAAATTCCCTGCGTCGGAGTTGGTCATTTTCGCTCCGACTCCGCCGCCCTGGTCTGTGTGAGAAGTTCTCCAGCTACCCTAATAAGAACTCCGAGCATCGCATCCATTAATGGAGATAAGGACTGACCCGGGGCTCTTCTTCCCTCCCGGGATGCTTCGGTTATCCTGGATGGTTTCCCTCGAGAAAGCAAGACCTTCGGAGGAGGTGGTCGTCGGTCCATGACCAGCAGACGATCGCGTGTGCCGCGATGACCTTCGAGGGCAGAAACGGAAGTGGCGACCTTTCACTTTCGAGAGCTTTGTGTCGTTGTGACGTGGGAGAGCATCCTCCTGTAGGTAGGTCTTTGCATCTACAGCATGTAGCATTAAAGTCTTCTCGCGTGATTAGGTCATCACTCGGTTACGAAAAATGAAAAGTTGTGTCATTCAAAGGACAGGCTCTCCTCGATTCTACGAGTTGCGCCTACCAGTGCAGCCAGAATTTCCCTGGGGGGAGAAGGGGCATAACAGCTCATTCCTTGCATGCATATTAGGGTGGTTCAAATAAACTTTTTTTTAGCTAGTGTCCAGAACACCCCCTATTTTTTTTAAGACTTACTAATAGTATTATGCTGTAAAAGTTGTAGCTTCTTACTCCAATTTTACTCCAATTTTAAGAGGGTGCTCAATGACCCCATAGTTTAACATTAAGCCGTAGCATAAGAAAATGCCACAAATTTAGAAACATTTAATTTCCCGAGCTGGTTTTTTTTAAATATTTTATTGCAACGTGTATGCATATTACTAGTGTATATTTTAATATGTAGCATTAATTTTTCAGTTCAATGTATTTTTGACCCCCCTCCCCGTACGTATGAAGTTTAGGGGAGGGGGTTGATCGCTCTCTTTTAGTTGAAACAGGAAACTAAAATTCTTCCAGTATATTACTATTTATAAGTCTAAAAATATTTAGGGGTGTCCCGTTATCTAGGAGATACTTTTTTTTTTACATCACCCTAATGCATATGTTTCCGTGAAGGAACGAAGCATGGTAAATGTCGATAATCGTCGGTGAGTGTCAAGAATAACACAGCAAAGGCATCAGTGAATCATCTGTGCAGGCTCGCCATTTAGGGAGATCAGGAGGAGGTAATTCTCACTCCTGGTTTATAGATATTAATGTATATTTGTTTTATATATTTATTTAGTATATATTGTATTTAGATATTAATGTATATTTGTTTTTAAGTGGGTGGGGTTTTTGGGTATAATTTGCATCTGGTATTTATCCTTTGACTCCACCTGGAACCATTCTAAATCACGTGACTAAATCGGTGAAGGTTGACATTCTCCAATTTCGGTAATTCACAATACCACATGTACTACCATTGTAGGGTTGGCATCATGTTGTTTTCACACTAGAATTCGTAGACCTGTATGCGCAAATCACAAACTAGCTGTCACCATGATGAGAAAGCGGGAAAATGGTGCTCAAATTAAGAGGAAATGGAGGTGGGGGGAGAGGAATTCTATAGTTGGCATGTTTCTCGCCACATCGTGGAGAAGCTCAAGTACGAGTTTATCTAAATTTGCACGCTTGGCTGGAAGTTCGTCTGTTGTACTCGTCAAGCAGCTGTGATCAAAACCACTTTGATCCTTACTACTGCTGCCGGTAAAAAAATCCCAGCGTGCTTAATGTATAAGCTTGAATAAATTAGCTCTGATTTAGCCAAGCCCGTCATTGCAAAAATTTCTCGGGGGAGGGCAAATAATATACACTATATACATTATTCGCGGTAAAAAAAGGGGGGGGGGAAACGGTGGGACAAAAAAGAAACAAAATATGTACACAAATGCCTAATTACATTATATTTCTAAAAGCCAGGGTAGGGAGGGAGGGAGGGAGGGAAGTGATCTGCCTAATCGCCTTTGATATTAGAAACACCGTGTAGTTATGCATGTGTGTGTGTAAGTATTTAAAAATAAATAAATAAATAAACACATACATACACACAGGAATATTTACATTATGTTTCTAAAATCCAGACAAGGGGAAATTATCACCCTCAGATCCGCCTAATAACGAGCCGCAATTTAAAACAAGTAAAAAAAATAAAAAAAAAGTAAATAAATTATCGAGTTTTTACCCCTTTCTTTGCAAAATGCGGAGATGTTTAATATAGAATTACTGTATAATTCGTAAGTGAAGAATAGTATCTTCGGAAACTTAATCTAGAGATTTAAGTTACAAAATGCAAATCTCTAGAATATCATTTAAACAAAATCTTCGAGTCGAAATTGAAGAAGAATCAACCACTCCTCTCCTTCCCATATTATTGCTAACTAGACCTCCTCCCCCCAGCCACCCCCAAAAAGAGAAAAACTATTGAATTAGAAACCAGTAATTGATAAAAAAATTATTTGGCTCTTGGACTACATATTTCTGTAGAATTTTGAAGATTCAGCACTTGTTACATGATTGTTGCAGGCTCCGCACGGCTTAGGTGCGGCGTGGTAGCCAGGTGCTTACTTGACCATATACTACAAGTATATTGCTGTATCTAATTCTCAATAACGGCTTAAGTTTCAGTTACCTCAGCCCCAATATTAGCTGAATGTCAATTTTGGTTTGCGAGGGATTTTTCTCACCAACCCATCAATTACTGGTTTCTAATTCAATAGTTTTTCTCTTTTTGGGGGTGGGTGGGGGAGGAGGTCTAGTTAGCAATAACATGGGAAGGAGAGGAGTGGTTGATTCTTCTTCAATTTTGACTCGAAGATTTTGTTTAAATGCCATTCTAGAGATTTGGATTTTGTAACTTAAATCTCTTTGTAAGTGATGAACAATTGCATTAAAGGGAAAAAGAAAAAGAAAACAGAGAAAAGAAAAGGGAGAGAGAAAAAGGAGTTCGTGGCGAGGGGGAATGTTTTCGTTGTTGTCGGGTCCTGCTTTAATATGTGAGTGCAAATATACGTTTGTCTCTAAAATTGTTGCATTGTCGGAATCATTACTTTTATTTCCTTTTTTACTTCCTTTTACAAAAAAGGAAGTATTGTATCCGAGGAAAAAATTTTCACTCAAAAATCGGCCTTAATTTCCATTTTTCTCAGCCCCGAATGAATGTTGAGTTTTTTTTTCGACCCGACCACACGTGGATATATGCCTAGGAACCTACGGACACCCGAAATATCCATTTTGACGACCACCCGAGTTAATTACAACGAATTTTCTCGTAACGTCCGTATGTACGTATGTATGTGCGTATGTGTGTATGTATCTCGCGTAACTCAAAAACGGTATGTTCTAGAAAGTTGAAATTTGGTATGTGGACTCCTAGTGGGGCCTAGTTGTGCACCTTCCCTTTTGGTTGCATTCGGGTGTTCCTAAGGGGGTCTTTTGCCCCTTTTTTGGGGGAAATCATTGTTAATTTCGATGTAAACTCAAGTGGTGTTATAATTTGGCGGACACTTGGCGATATATCGCCAGTCTTTTGGTCGCCAAGTTTTGTCGCCAACTTGGCGACAAATTTGGCGATTTTCTTTTTTTTTTTTTTTTTAATTTTAACTTTGGTTTCAATTCGGCCACTGTTGGTGATATTTAGAGAGGAAACAATTTAATCGCGTTAAAATTGCCAATAATGGGGAAATGACATTAAATTGGAGTAAAAGGAAGTCACGCGATGTTTTAACAAAATTTTTAAGTTAAGGTTTTGCCTTTTGTTTCTACTTTTTGACCTATTGAGATAGAAGTTCTTATGACATGCATTCCCTTACGAATGCGTCTAATGTACCGGTCTTTGTTAATCTAAGATTTGCGAAAAATATGACAACATTTTAGATTTTTATGTCATCTGGTACTGTCGTATGTCTATCAATGGTTCTATTATCATGATCATTTACTTATTTAAATGGGAAATTAGAAAGAGTAATCGGTTGGCCATATTGGTTAAGTTACAGTATCAAGTCCTGTTTATCCGCGGAATAGTTTAGCAAGGTAACTGTGGATAAGCGTATTCTCGGATATTCTGCAAATTAGATGAAAACAATGCTAGTGTATGCCAATAGTGCTTTGAAAGATCAATTACATTCGCATACGTTTAAACTATAGCGAAAACGATAACATTGTATTTAAAAGCTAGAAAAGGATCGTTCATTATTGCAAATGGATTACGCACATACACCAGTAAATCCTGCAAGCAGATTAACTGCAACAGATCAATCTAGTTTAAACTAAATACGCAAAGGTGAGAGGAGAGGATTTTTTTAAAGACTGGTCCGGTCACTCGTTTATGCACGTAAGTAGTGTAGATCTAAAAGTCAGTAATTAGGGTAGATCTAAAAAATTGTAGTAAGTAGTGTAGACGTAAAGCAGTGAGTAGTTTCGATTTAAAAATCAGGTTTCAACCAGTCAGGTTTCGGTGACCTTAAAGGTTTGAAGTCATTGAAAGGGGGGGGGGGGGAGGAGGAAGAAAGCAATAGGAATATCTAAAAATACATTTTGCACTTGTTGAGTTAAAATGTGTGCATTTATCAACGTTCAGTTAATCATCGCAGATTATTATTATTATTTTTTTAATATGTGAAAGGTCGCGGATAATCCACCGGCGGATAATCGGGAGTTTACTGTATTACATTTTTACCAGCACTTTGTCTGTTTCTGTCCAAGTGCTAGTTGATAGCCTTTAAAGACTGTGTCCTTGCTTGGGGCGATTACTCGTAGTGTATAATTTTCAAAGGTGGACAAACAGCCACACACAACTACACGAATTCCTCAAATGAGACAGCGTCTCGGCAAAATTATCTGTCTTCCTTACCTACTAACCGTTCGATTGTATTCAGTAGGCTTTCTCATTTAACCCTTTCGTTACAATAAGAATTCTCACTTTCTCCGAACGCCGGTGCTAAATAAGGAACGAAAGCAATTATGGATGCAGTTCTTGATGGCAAAAAAACGCCGGAATCGCGTTTTCGTAATAAGGGAAAGAGCCATTTTCACTCTTTGTATAGAGCGATAAATTTCTCAACTCTTGTCGGCTTCGCCTCTAAAATGAAAACGCCTCCGAGGTATTTTGACCTTGGCGGTAGAAATGTTGCCAAGTTTATTGCCAAGGCAAACACTAGTTAATCCATCTTGATGAGTCAATTAGGATTAGATAGTCTTATTTTTCGGCAGCTTTGACAACTGTGAGCTCCCATAGCTGTTGATATATTTTGTACTTAAAATAGCATTTTGAGAGGAATGTGAAAATACCGGCGTGTCTTCATCCGCTGTTATGCACTCTCTTGAAAATTCAAGATAAACTTTAAAAGACTATGTTGGATATCAACACCAGATATGTGTAAGTCAAGGAATAAAATAAAACTTAAATGCAACACGACGGGAAATTCCATCGTAACAGAGTAACATTTACAGGGGAAAAAATGTCCCTGCTTTACAATAACATCTGAAATGTTCAGTATCTGAAAAAATTGATTTGGAATATTCATCTGAACATTGCTGATGGTGACAGAAATTAGATAAATGTGGTGTTGAGTAAAATATTTTGCTATAGTAATTATAAACTTAAATAAAGATCGTCGTAAAAGATTAACGTAACCATGTTTTTGACTTCTTTTAAAATTAAAAATAAAATATTTTTCTCCAAGGAATCTTACTTATAAAATATCTATCATCACATGCAATTTACGACCATATTCAGATAAATATTTAATGATATTTTAAAGTTTCAGGGAAATTTTCTTCCTTGTAAATGTTAGTCTGTCAAGATGGAATCGCCCAAATGCATTTTACGAGGGATGTTTTTAAAGTAAGCACAGTTTTGAAATAAAAAAAGAACAAGTACAAATAGAGCAAAGAAATTTATTGCACAAAAATCTACCAGCCTTACGTTATTTTTCAACGTTGCTTCTGTGATTTTCCAAGCATTTGTCATAGCGCGATCTGTGTAGTCAACCGTGAGGACTCTTAACGGCTTTGGATGGGACGTTTTTGAACATTCTCCGGACTGCCCCGACCTCGCTCGCAGCAACTTTAATTTGTTTTGGCATCTAAAGTCTTTCGTTGGCGGTCGATGGCACGACATCAATGATGAGTCCATAGAACATGTTGCCCCATGGTTGACTACACAGGCGGCAACTTTCTGCGAATAGGTATACAAAAACCTATACCACGCTATGAGAACTGTTTGGGAAATCACGGAGCAATGTCAAAAAATATCGTAAGAGAGGTAAAGTTTCGTGCAATACATTTCTTTGCTCCATCTGTACTTGTTCTTTTCTTTAATTTCAAAACAGTACGTATTTTAAAAACGTCCCTCGTATTTATATTTTCGAATGCTTATTGCATTCGAAAACATGCATGCAAACATTTCGAACATGCTACCCTTTATGTTTTTCCCTATTCCACATTGTCCCTCCCCCCCTTTTTTTTTCTTTTTAAATATGCATCAACTAAACTGCATTAATATTTAAAAAATATAATTTTCCAGTTAGAAATAAGGGAGTTTTTAGTTGGGACAAATGCAGAGAGAAACTATTTGCATTATCTGCATGCAGTTTCTATCTATCAAACTACATAGAACGCCATTTGCTTTCAAAGCTATGGAAAAATTATTGATAAATCATTTTTCTCAATAACCCGTTTGAATTTTGTTCGTTTCGTTGAGGAGAGACAACCGCGTTACCTAAGTCATTGGTTGAAATTTTTTTTCTTTCTCTTTGCTATGTACAATGGTAAGATACATTTTTTTCCAACAATGACCCCCAAGCAAATCGTTAGAAGGAACAGAAAATTTGAAAAAAAAAGAAAAAAAAAAAAAAACCCCACACTCACACATATAATAAAAGAAATGCTCTCTAGTAAAGTGTGGAAAAAGAATGTACAGCTGAAATAGTTATGATCACGGAGAATATTTCCAATTCTTCCGATGGCAACACCTCGTTTTAGTTATTAAAAAGCGAAATTTACTATAAACCATGGCCTCACTGAATGAGGTCGTTTCCAAAATTTCTGCAGAGTCGAAATTCTAATAAAAAAAAAGTTGATGGAGAAATTGCGGTTTTTAAAATCATTACCATTACAGTTAATCGACATCGGCCGATTATCTTTTGCCAATTCATCAGTATCAGTTAATTTGCATATCGGGGCATCCTTAACTTATACATGAAATACACCGCCAGCCCAGTCAACTTGACTGGGCTGGCGGTTGACTGGGCTGGTTGACTGGGCTGGCGGTGTATTTCATGTATTTCTGCCTTAGCCCTGGCTATAGGGCGGTAACTTACTGAATATCCTTAACTTATATTTAATTATTATGAAAAGAAAACTCGGGAGAACTTAAATGGACCTACTTCTGGTTTTTGAGGCTTAAGATGAAAAATCGTGAAGCAACACAGTCAATAAACCTGAGAGCAAATCGCAATTCAAATAACCAAAAGGAGGCGCTGCAGTCTCTGGCCAATGACTGTGAAAGAGGTAAAACGAAAACACGCCAAAATACACCTGTCCAATCAGACATCTTCTTTGACTGCGGCTAATTGCAATGTCTTCGACGATTTCTTAAATCACCGCAAGCATTCAAGCGTAAGAACCGCGAAACACAAAACTTTCTAGTCTTTAACTTTTTGGAATGGGGTCGTTTCCAATATTTTAAAAGTATTTTTTTTCTGAAAGAACGTGCTTAAAAACATAGGATCTAACCATTTTTTAAATAATTTGTTTAAGTTTAATATCTTTAAAAAAATACTTAAATTGGTGATCTTTCATTGTTTACATTTCTTGCCGATGACATCACAAATGATGAAATGCCATTCTGTGTTGCCAGTCACAGAGCAAAATATTGAATCACTTTACTCACGTGCATCTTTACTCACGTGCATTGGCAACGATATGGTTGATAGCAAGCGTAGAGCGCAATTTTAATTCGCTTCTTGATTATCATAACGTGGAATCGCGGTACAAAGATGCGCCAAAAAGCATCATTTGTGACGTCATCTAGACCACGCCTTGTTTGAAAAATAGGGCTTTTGAAAAATTAATTAAAAAATAACTGTAGGGAAAATGAAAGAATTTTCTGGGTCCATGTTTTTTTTTTTTGCTTATTCTATCAATTTCAGTGACTAAAAATACTACTTTCGACTGAAGGAAACAACACCATTGCAAAAAGGAAGTTACTGTTGCCAATTCGTTTAAGAAAACTTCCGAAACTTTTTTTATTATTATTATTTTTTGAAAAATATTACGAGCTGTTATTGACTGGAGTGGGTGTTCTTTCACTGGCCGAATTACCATATTTCGAACTGCGAGGCTATTTTTTCCTGTCAGGCTGTGTCAATGTGAAATCGATTGTCCTGATTTAGTTTTTCACCTTTTGGCACAATTTTCCAAACTCCATGTTTATTAACCGCAATGCAATATTTTTCTCATCATATCCGTCTTTTTGATAAGACCAACAAATAACTTTTTCTTCTCTCAGTGCAATATAACAGCAGAAACATCGAAATGGGATCACAGATAATTGTGGCCTTCAAGGCGCTAAAAAGCAGTAATGATAATACTCCACCAAGTGCTCATTCTTAAAACACTGTAATTGCAACGTGTCATTCAGTCGATTAATTATTCATTGACAAAATGAAGTATGGATTGAATGATGAATGAAGCTTGCGTAAGTAAATACATATTCTAATTTAACCGGCACTATTTTGAGAGTAGCCGAAGAAAAAAAAAAGAGTGAGTCTCTTCAAAATAAGCACGTAGTTACCTTTCTTAATAGTACGTTGTTATAAATTTTAAAATTGAAATTTTTACAGAAAATAATTTTATGAAATAGCATTGAATACAAATGTATAAAATAGATCACTTATTTCAAACTCAAAGTTTTTCACAATAAAATTGTCTCTCCCCCCCCCCCCCTTTTACTAGATTCATATATTGGTTTCCGTCACTCTTTACAAGTGGTTCATCTCAAAAATATATTTATACATAAAATAAAAATTAAAGTAAAGAAAAATGAATTTTTGAAAAATATAATATGTTGGGAAGCTGTCTGGCAAGATTTGTACAAAATGACTTTTTGTGCAATTACTTGTCGATTCATTTTCGTTTTTACTTTTACCGTGAAAGATGAATGAACGTATTTTGAGAAGAATAAAAACAATTAATGACAATTTATGTATTTATGTATGAGAATAATCTGTTTTACAGTCGCGATTTTTGCAAAAAGTTCGTCTTAACAATGGGAATTTTCGTAAACGTTTTGTTTTTGCGTTTGTAATTTTTTTTTTAAATGTTGCTTTTGATCTGGAAAAATGATATTACGGTTTCCTTTTTTCTACTTAGTAGTATAACCTGCTTACCTCAGATAAATGTTTTATGTTTAAAATTGTTACTGTATGACCACGAATTGTATGTAATTCGGCAATCTGCCAAGTAAAGACGATTCCATCTGAATGAATCTAGCAGGGGAGAAGGGAAAATAATGATGGGATTTTTATGCACGCGTTTTATAATGTCACTAGTGCCTTATTCATTTATTGCACTCTCAAAAATAAAACAGGGGAAACAATAATAGTTACCATGGAAACAAGGAAAATAAAATAAAATATTTTTATTTCCTACAGGAACGTAAAAGCAAAATGGTAAGCTCAAAACTTCGTTGTGAATAAATAAATCAATTAATTTCTGCCGTAAGAATATGGATCGAATATACTTCAGATTTAAAAAATGCTGCTGTGAGCAAATTTTCATTTTTACAAAACTTAGGCTAAATAATATAGAAGCAAAAGTGCACATCTGAAACAAATCAACTAACAGCCCTATAAACATACTAGTTACGTCCATTTCTGTCTATATCTTAATGTAAAAAAAATCAATGTCCTGAGATAATATATATACATACATACATACATACATATATATATATATATATATATATATATATATATATATATATATATATATATATATATATATATATATATATATATATATATATATATATCAACGCACAGCCAATACTGCTGAAACCTCAGACTTGAAATTTGGCAAGTATGTCCACATGATTACGAAAGTATCCACTAAGAAAGTATTTTTCGAAATATCAATTAGTTCGGGAGAAATTAATTAAAACCCCTTAATTTCTGTGAAACTAAAACCTGTAATTGAAATTTAAATCCTTTATTTTCGACGGCTTTCCTCCATTTAAATCATTATTCAGTACTTCATCTCAACTTCGGAACTCCAGCGCTCGAATACGCTACCTTGCGGTGATTTACAAAACTGCAAATGAAGCGTTCCACGTGTGTCTGTTGACGTAAACACAGGCAGTTTGTTCTGAGTATTTATTAACGCAATCGATGTGTCTTAGTTTGCTTTCAGCTACAGAAATTAATTCGTCACTTAGTAGTATTCTCGAGCTTCTCAAAATAATGTTAGTTTTCATTATTTCCTTAATAATTGGTAAAAGCGAAAATACTGGATTAACAAACTTGGATAACGTTATACAAGGTAAAATTTTTTATTGTTTTGTATGAATTTGTAAGAATATGCGTTTTTTTTTAAATCTTAAATTAATTAAACTTACCATATTTTACAGCAGCATTTAGTTGGAATGGACAGTATGCAAAATATTTTCTTGAATATATTATCATAGAACAAAATGAAAAATGTTTAACCGAGAAAGAATTTACTTTATTCCTTTTATTCTCAGCTGAAAGGTATCGCCAAATTTGTTTAGGGTTATAGTTGTGGTATTGTGCGAGCAAAGTAGCCTTGGCGAGATTTCGCGTTTTTAGTTAAACCATTTTCAATTTTTATCATGAGTGGAATAAAATGGTAGTAAGATTACAGAATTTGATAAGTAAAAAGAAATAATTGTCAATCAACTGAAAAGAAAACTACCACCATATATCCGTGAGAATTTTGTTGATGATTTGCATAACATGACACAATTAAATCGTAACTCAGAAATTAGAAAAATCGAAACAGAAAATTTTTAAATTAACCGATTCGGGAATTCAAGAGAAATAACTCAGCTACAAATGGAAAACAAGTGCTAGCCAAAGCAAAGCAAAGAAGTATCATCTTCTTTTGGTAATAATTTGTAATGTCATATTAAATTTTCTAGCATTAATTGTTATTCTTGTCAGGCCACAATTATTATTTAGTTTTATCAAGAATTGATAAATATCGAATTCAACATCGTGAAAATGGCTGCTTAGAACTATGAACTACGTGTACTTTGCATTAATGTTTGACGTTTAGTAATGCTTCTTGAATTCTCATTTCTTTCTACGTGGGTCAGAATATCAAGAAGACTTTGAAAATTAATTTAAAAAGAATAAAGCGAAAAAAATCATACGTACGAACAAAAATCACAGCACTTTTAGCATTTTCTTCGTTACCATGTGCGTTTGTTTTAGTTTTCAATTCCGCCATTAGACAGTGACTTCAGTGCCCCCTATAGTTCGTTGGAGTTGCGAATTTTAAATTTGATATTGTTTTTATTTCTCGCGTGAATCTTCGAGGCTTCTCTCAAGTCAAATAATAATGTTGCTGTCTTTTGCTTTCATTTTTTTAACACTGGAAACGAAGTTCTTAAGAACATCATCTCGGACCGACTATCCTTTTGAATTTAGAAGGGTACAGTTTCCTGTAAAAATTTGTTTTGCAATAACCAACACAAGGTCATACATTAAAAGTAGCAGTGATCGATTTAGAAAAAGACTGTTTTTCACACGGCAAATTTTATGCTCCAGGGTGAGTTCATCAAGTAGCTTAATAATTTTAGCACCAGAAAAAAAAATGATGTATACAAAGAAGTTTTTGCTTAAACATAGGTATAATAATAAAATGTGAACGGCCTGCGTTTGCAAAGAAAATCAATACTTTAAAAGCTATCGTTAATGACAGTTCAGGATCGGTTAAGGACAAAAGCATATATATATATATATATATATATATATATATATATATATATATATATATATATATATATATATATATATATATATATAAGGAGTCCAGGGGCCCGGGATCCTCCCACAATTCAAAAAAAATATAGGTAATAAGTAATTATTATAGAGGATTTTCGTAAAGGTTCACCAAGCACTGTTATCCCCTGCTGATTCCAATACCCGAGCAATGCCGGGCACGGGAATGCTAGTACCGGCTATTAGCGTTTCCATATGTAATAGATGGTCAGACAGTACTGAAACTAAGGATTTGGCTTCTTTGTTCACCGTTGTATTTTCTCCATTCCATACTTTCTAACTACGTCTTTAGAAATCTAAGCCTTAACAGTTAATCTTGAGGAGTCGCAGTTCTCCCGAAAACGATTCAAGTAGGCTTAATTATAACCGTGACGGATGGAACAGGCCATTATACCTCTACTCGCGAGTAGGATTAAGTGGAATCATTCTGACGGATTTCGAAAGCTTCCGCTCCTTTGTAACGAGTGGATGATGTTGGTGAAGAATTTCTGCCCATTATTAACTCTCATTCTGTTGGCTGTTGAAGTGTAGGCGGAAAAATTCTTTATTTTCCAAAAATGAATTACAAGATATAACAGAGTGCTGGTAATGATCCTTGACAAAAGAAAACCTTTCCATATGCAATAATAATCTGTGTTCCATGTTGACAGTTACCATAAGTTTTGATGAACGAGTAAACGAGGTAGTTTTCTTCCTCGGGAAATTTTTTTTATCGAAGTAATAGAATTTTTGATTTGTGTTGATGTTCTTCAAAGAATATGTCAATTAATGTTCGATTTTTATAACGATTTTTTTAAATACAATTCATTTTTTTTTGAATATACGTAGCTATGTGGTTAGATTATATAGCATTGAAATGTTAACATAGCATTTTGAAAAGAATAAATAATTGAATGTAAAGTAAATCCGGTAAAAACGCTCTTTTACTTTAGCAAAACAACAATGATTTTTTAAAAAGAATTCTGATACAGATATTTATGATAAATGTAAAAGATATTGTTAAAAGTTCCGGTGCAGCTTCAACTTTCTTGAAAGGACGACACAGTTCTTGAGAAAAACACAGGAGATTTATTTACACTATGTACAGGAAAGATCGGTAACAACTACTAAATTAATCATCAGTAATTAAGCAAATAACAATCAACACCGTAAACTCAACGGTTACACACGTATTTACATCCAAATACGAAAAACAACACAGCGAAATGCCTCGGGACCGCTATTTATAGATATCGAAAGAGAACTCTCAAATATTCCCGAAAATCGTAGACCGTTATCATATTTCTTTCCATTCACAAATTTTATCATTCAGAAATGAGGGGACCGTATACTTCAACCGAATGTACGGGGGCTGTATATTCATTACAAGAAACTATTTACAGGTCACGTTGCTAAGATAATTTAATAAACGCCAAATTTAGCTAGATTACGACAAATTAATCATAAAAATAATTACTATTTACAGAATTTGTAACATTATCAATATTTCAAAAAAATATCAATGTATAGGAAAGGATTTTTTATTTTTGAACTGTGAAAAAAAATATTAATTTTGAATTAAAAAATTGAGAATTTTATGAATAGAAGGTAGTACATGATAATTGTGCTCCAAAAGTAAGTAAATGAAAACTGGGGCGTGTGCCATCTCCTGAGGTCACCAAGAACTTTAACTGATCCATCAGACCGGAAGATTTTTGCCCCATATCCTCACTAGTATCTGGGAAAATTTAGTAGCTTGGCAGTCCTCCTGCTAAGAACTGAGGTGAAACATGTACATCCAGCTGCTAACCTCGTAAAAGATTATGAATTTTGCAGCAGCATGTACAATGTACGCGTCTCATTTCAACTTGGAGCAGGAACCCTACCGCTCAACTCAACTCATAGTGAAATGAAAAGTACTCATCTTCACTTAACTACTTCCCATAGACTAATTATAAGAGTAGACCGAGCTATGGCAACCCTTTTGTTGCTCATAAACCAAATAATGTGACCGGTGGATATCCTAGCAACAGCGGGCGTTGATCGTAGCAGACGATCATCGCGAGCGAGAAATAAAATAAATAGAATTGATGGAACATGAAAGAATGATCTTTTATGGAGTCCGATTTGTAAATTTGTTATTCTAAGTTGTAAATATTTTGTTAATATAGCGAGTTTTTCGTTTAGATAGTATTGTGCATTTTCTTTACTCAATTTCAATAACTCTCTAAGCAATTAAAGATGCAAGCGCCCAAAAAGAATCGACAAACGGTAAGATTTTTACCTACAATTTCAATTTAAGATACCGATTAGTACATTTTTGCGTTAACGCAAAACGTTTACGCCATTACATTTACGCCAACGCTGACGTAGCAGTTCCGAATGAAATAAAAGTTACTGAAAACTGTGATCAAAAACTAATTACTAATGTCAAAATAATGCATAACTAAAAGAAAAACAGTTCAATCATCTCTGCACCTTGGAAAAAAAATTTATAATAAAAACACATTACGTCTTAAAATACATGTCGAGTGCCAAACTTTAGATAATGTTGCCATCTAGCAACCATGCTGCCAAAGTTTTCGCCAAGCCTTCCACCAGTCACATGATGTATCCATGAACCAATTTTTTCATCAGAAAGTCCGGGAAAGCTCTGTCTACTCTTATTATTAGTCTATGCTACTTCCCTTCTGATCGAGACCACATTACCCCAATTTTTCATTCCAAAAATGCAATGATGGTAAATAAAAATAAATAAATTTTAGTTAAAAAGATATTAAATCAAAGTTTTATTATGGGGGCAAAAACAGCTTACAACGTATAAGTAAAACTTTTAATCTGAAACTATTGATGCTGATTTATAAAACTGATTCAGTAGCTTTTAAACTTTATTATCTCAGTTCAAAGGAGACCGAGTTTAAAATTTCGATCGAAAAAGATTTTTTTTTTTTTTTGTCAAAAAGATGAAATGAGGAAAATTTGACAGTTAAGAAATGTTGGATATGTAACTGAGATAATTGCATAACACATGATGAAACGAAATTTTTAAATTTTAATGAAGATAATAATTAAATGACTAATGATAAAAATTGTCGAAAGTAAAAATTATTCATGTTTAATGAATGAGATTGAAAGATCCGACAGGTGAATTTGAAGAAATAGAAAGTTTGCTCTTAAGAATTATCGGAGTCGAATGAAAAGGATTCTGTTTCAATGAAATAGAGCATCTAGAAGCAAAGGGTGTAAGTGCCAAAATTAAAAATCAGGAGTTGAGCCAGTATAAATGGTAGAAGAAATTTTCCTCTGTTTTAGGGTAAGATATGATATTTGTAGTCCTAGTGGGAGGGGGAGGGAAGCTATAGAGCGTGATTTAGAATGAAAGCCTACCCATAGGGTTTGAATTTCGGACGCGTTTTACTCAAAGCTTGAAAAAGTCCACTTACGTCGTTTTGGTTCTCACCACTAGCGCAGCCAGAAATACCTTCTAGAGGGTTTTTTCCTTTTTTTTGTTGAAAAATACCTTCTGTTTTTTTTTGATGAAAAATACCTTCAGGAGAGTTTTTTAATCAAAAAATATCTTCTGGAGGATTTTTAAAAAATCAAAAGTACGTTCTGAATGAGATTTTTGATCAAAATTGCCTTTTCATATGCATAAACTACTGTATTATAATTTGCATTTATATTAAACCAATGGCTCTGGGGGTGTTTTCCCCTCAAACCCCCCTTTTTCTGCGCCACTGGTTCTCACTACCTCAACAAGAACGAACGTATGTGCTTAATTGTATGGATAACATTTTACAGACAATAAATTCACCTCGAATTTTAAGAAAAAGTCAGATGGATTTTCTCTTGTTAAAAACTAATAAATTGTTGAAATATAAACTGGGCATTTTTAATGGAAAAAATGTGCAAAAGGAGAAACATGGCATGTTCCTTGTTTTATTTGGAAAGGGATCATTAATAACCAAACAAGAAAGTTTCATGAAAATATTTCAAAATGAGTTAAGAATTCAAACTTTTTTGCTAGTAATACATTTGTTTTTTTCAAGTTTCTTTAGCAGATTGCAATGAAAGAAAAAAACATTATGCTCCTTTAGGCAATGTAAAATATTCGATTTACATCATTTCAAAACAATTTCAATTCCATTGTAAAGTGTTGCAAATATTATCGTTTTACGTTGCATTATATTTTTATAAAATCGACATTGCAATTTGACTTCTAAAATTGCCATAAAGGAAAATTTTTTAAACATTCTGTTAACTTTTATTTTTTGAAGGGAAAAAGAAAAGGAGCTTACACTTAAAAACTGGATTATGAGTTTTTAAATTTAAATTTTTATATTTTGATCTTTTAAAACTAAAAGTATGTGACAAGAGGGTCAAATGACTCTTTAAAAAATTGTTGATGAAGCTTCACTTCCAGTCATTTCGATTGGAATACATAAAATCCTTCAGAACTCAAAATGTTTCGCAGTTCATTCTATAGGTAGTTCGCAGTAGTGATGGGCATAATCGAGTTCTCATAATCGAATCTCTCGATTATTCAAGATCATTCGAGAACTCGATTATCACTTCTCGAGTTCTCGAGCGATGAACTTCTCGAGTTCTCGATTATCACTTTTCGAGTTCTCGAGCGCTGAACTTCTCGAGTTCTCGATTATCACTTTCCGAGAACTCGAGCGATCAACTGCTCGAGTTCTCGATTGTCATTTTCCGAGTGCTCGAGCGATCAACTGCTCGAGTTCTCGCTTTGAACTTCTCGAGATGTTGAGTTCTCGAGATCTTGAGTTCTCGAGATGTCAATCACTCGAGCAGTGTTTGATAAATCGAATGAACCTCTCAATATAGTTGACTTCTGACAAGGGTGCCCACCTATGGATGGGGGGGGGGGGGGAGGTCATGGCGCAGATTGTGCTATTGACATTTTTAGGGGGGTGTTTTAAAGGGTATTTTTCTCATTTTTGGGGGGGGGGGAGGTCTCTGCGATATTGAGGGGGGGGGCTTGATCTCAGGGCGGGTGGGCACCCCTGCTTCTGAAATGTTTTAGTTGCAGGGGCGGATCCGTCATTTGGGGTTCAAAGGGCTGGCTTTGAAGAGTTAATGATTTTACTTATGAAGAATGAGCATGGTTTTTTTCTGTCTTCCGAAACAATTTGCATTGAAACCTTTTAACCCTTCCCCCAGAAAGACGGGCTGCGCTGAGGAGCCCACAGGGGAGGTGGGTCATTGCGCAGACTGCGCCATTGAAATTCCTAATGGACGTTAGTCTTTTTTATTGAGTGTCCTTCTTGAGGGGGAGAGAGGATCTCTAATTTTAAAAAGTGTGCCAGCACACTTGAGGAATAGATCCCCTTGCGATCTAAATGGTATTACAATCAAATAATTGCCTTTCGAATGTTTCATTCGAATAGTGTTATAATTGAATGTATACTGTTGAATGCTTGATTTATCAAATGATTCTTTGGGATGCCTTGGTAGTCTAATGATATGTTTTGAGCGAAAGGTGTTAATGAATGAACACATGGACGGGTCTGTGGGAGACATGTGTTGTGTGTCCCGGTGGTGGAAGTAAAGGTTGGAGGCGCTAATAAGGTTCTAACTTGAGAGGCATTGAAATTATAGTTCCGGTAAAAAGGGGGAATACTTAAGTTGAAAACTTGAGGGGACGTCTTCCCCTTTACGTTCACCTTCGACTATACTATTGAGTAATGATACAAGTGTAATGGGCAATAACAAACGTTTTAGAGCCCAAATATACAGATCACTGCAGACACGTGTTTCGGGGTTTCAAGGAACCCTTTTTTCAACGCAAAATAGTGAGATTGTGGATGTAAGGACATTACTGGATGTCTTTACGGACCATTCATCAATTACGTAAGTGTCCCGAGGGGGTGGGGTTGGAAAAATGTCTACATACTTTTTTTTTTGGGGGGGGGGGAGGGGTTCAAACGCATTCTTACGCAGTATTTTCCAAGCCGATGTTTCATTTGCGTCTGGAAAATAAAAACGTATTAGGATGACTGTTTTTTATTTGTTTTACGAAGAATTAATAATGTAAAACATAATAAAAGAATTGCACTATGTATAGCATGTTTTATTTTTAACTACTATCGCATCATATACAAAAAAATGTCGAAAACACATTCAGTCTAGATTCCAACTTTTTAGTAAATATTTCATCACACAAAAAGGTTTAATTTAATAATAGTGAATTCAATTTCGATTCCAGTGATATTAGATTAGTCATTTCATTATTTCGAAAAACGAAATGGAATCTTACGTAAGAATAGGGGGAGGGGTTTGAAAAACCTTACGTACCCTTACATGGGGGGGGGGGAGGGGTCAAAAATGGCCGAAATCATCCATACGTAACAAAGGAATGGCACCTTATATGTAAAAGCTTACTATTTTGTTGAAAAAAAATGTACCTTAAAACTCCAAAACACGTTTCTGCAGTACTCGGTATACATAAAAAGTAGTCGAAAACTTTGTACTGCATAGTGAATAAAATATGACAACGTATACTAAAATATGACAACGACAATTTGTACTTTATATACGTTGTCATATTTTATTCAGTACCCTGTATATTTGGGATACAATACGTTTGTTATTTCATATTACTTCTCGGCACAAAGGTACTTAGTTATTTCTTTTAAAACAAGTGGTTAACTTCTCGTGTAATTCATTCCTATGGGTGCAAATAAGAGGGGAGGGGAGGGGGAGTTTTGACGTTAACTGCGGGATTGTAATTTTTAGGGGATTTTGTCTCTTTTGCGGGTATTGCTCTTGGGGGAAGAGCTTCATAGGTGGTGCCCTTTGCTCTTGGAATGGATAGATTTGGAATGATTTTTAAAATCGAATGATTGCTTTTCTCTTGCTTTATTCGAATGGGGTAATAGTTGAATGTTTAGCTTCGAATTTTCGATAATTGAGAGATTCCTTAATAATCGAACGATATTTTTAGAATGAAAATTGTTAATTATCATATGAGCGGATATATGAAGGGGCATGTGTTGTGTGAGTGGCGGATACAATGGAGGGTCGTGGGGGTCATGACCCCTCCCCCTAAACTCTCGACAATAGTATCCGTACACATTGTGTTCAAACAATTTATGCATAAAATGTAAACGATGACAGTATCTTATCTTTTCAATACATCAATTATTTTTCAAAGAAAATATTTGAACTACTACTTTGTTTTATTGCGTATGATATTAATATGCAACAATTATCCCCAATTATGTGCCTTATTCCTGACCGATTTGGGGCTTTTTATTGGCCCCCAAAAAAGTTTCAGAATTTTTTTCGTACCTAAAACGGGAATTTCGTTCATGGGGGAGGGCTTTCTTCAGCATAACCCCCATCCCCCTTCAAATGGTTTTCTGTATCCGCCCCTGGTGTGATCTGGTGGTGAAATCTTGAAACAAAGGATAGAGAAACGCTTTCCATACTGTTTTGAACTTGACTAAGATTAAATACGTACGTATGTACAATTTTTATTAAAAAGTGAGGGATAATGATAATATGGGCCGACACTAGCAGGTTTAAACTTGAGAGTTGTTAAACTTAAAAATATATTAAACCGGTATCAAGAACTTCCATATGGGGGGGGGGGCAAGTGGGGGCTCAAGCCCCCTCTCCCTTCTTTGAAATTAGTACATCCTTGCTTTTAGTTTTTTTTTTTGCAAAAATATAAAATCATTTCTTCTCCAGCAATTAATCAATAAGTTATTAAAAATGTCAAATTTTAATAACTCTAATCTGTACTGAAATCGATTTCCATGGGGAAAATATCCTGCTAAACCATGGGGAAAATATCTGAGCCCCCCCCCCCCTCCTTAAAATTTTGCATATGGGCGCCCTTGACCGGTATGGTACAAAACGTGTAATTGAAAATTTAAGGTAGTCTTAGCCCTTTTTCGGATTATCGTTTCTTTTGGCAGGGGGGATTGTCATAAGAAGCGCGCCATTGCTCACAGGGACGGACGGACACCCCTGTCATTCTATAAGGTTTTAGAATCAAATAATTGCTTCTGGAGTGCTTTTTCTCGAATGGGGTTACTCAGAGAGCACACTTCGTTGAGTAAACGTTTTAAAGCGATTGTTAACACTGTAGCAGCCATGTTAAAACCTTTATGAAATGTTTAAACGCAAGGTGTTAACAATGCAGTGGTGTCCCCCCCCCCAGGGCGATGACACTCATCCCTCAAATGTGACGTTGAACCCCCTAAAATAAATTAAAGCCGCTTAAGTTACCCTCTCCTCTTCAAAACTTCAATGGCGCCGTCTGCGCCATTTACCCCCCTCCCCCGCGCTCTCTCTTGTATAATATATTGTTTGTTGTGGAATGCTCTGTTATCGAGCATCTCGGATGATTTGAAAACCGAATACGTAATCTGCTTTTCAGAGAAACTTGATAATCAATTTTAACCTTTTTGAGGAGCAACGCACGGAAAATGAAACGTAGCTACGGAATCTTAAATTCCGAAATGGACCGTTGCGAGCGTAAGCATTTTCAGCAGTTTTGCCTCAACTTTACAAAAAAAAAAAAAAATAATAATAATAATAATAAAATAAAATCAGCACATTAATTGACTGAATTTTTTTAAGTTGAGTAAATAATATGCTAATCAACATTTACGAAACTATAAGGAGTATGACATAAACAGAAGCGAGTAAAACAAGCAAAATACTTAAATTTAACTAACCGCGCGAAAATAAATGCTACGCACACAAGAAGTCACAAATATCTTGCGTATGGAATTTCAAAAAAAAAAAAAAAAAAAAACAATGTGTATAAAATGTAATTTTTATTTAAAAATTGGGCCGAAAAGTGGAAGCTAAAATTAATCCCACACGACAAACTTCAATATTTCTTTTTAATAGACTCAGAAACATTTCAACTTCACTCCCTACACTTTTACTGTTATAGCATATTCCTAAAGTCGACGAAAGAAAAATAAAAATAAAAAAGAGCGGATCAAGAAAGGAAAAAAAAAAATCATGAAATTCAATGCACTTCAAGCCACACTTGTACACTTTTCAATGCGTCGGGAATCCCAATCCTCTAGAAAACGCAATCACAAATATTTTACTCTCCCTCCTCATATATTAGTCAGATAAATATACTTAACTACTCTTAACAAGAGCATCAAAAAAAAAAAAAAAAAAAGCAAAGCTATAAACTAGGAAAGAATGAGTACTTTTGCGCACAGCAACTATTCCCCTACTTGTTTACATTATTAACTTCGTGTTTGAGAGCCCGAAACCATTCGAAATAATCACGTGATAACTGAAAATCATTAGCTTAAATGCATAACCGTTCGAATAAATTACTCAGTCGCCCAAATGCCGAGCTCCTAGTTTCTGACAAGCTAACAGGGAATCTAGTCGAACCTGCATCCCCCAAGGATTGTGACCCCAAAATGAAGACTAAAATCTATCGAATCGACCCCCTAAAACAAGCTTGCATTTCGAACTTTACCGTAAAGGTAAGGGGACAAAAGGTGTATCTGCTCATTTTATCGGAAAACAACAAAAAACCAAACTTAAATGTAAAAACTAGAATTTTTCATGGAATTTGGGGGGAGTGGTATTGATTCCCCTTCTAAAAGGGGGCTGTCAATACCCCCCCCCCCAACTTAACCTAAAACTTCTAAAAGCCAGGTGGGTTCGCCCCTTATTATACCCCTAAATGGTAGCCTAAATGTCACATTCCTATCTCGAGCGCACCCCTGCCAAAACAACGCGGGAATTCAACTGAAATCAAGGGAGTCCATCTCCCCCCTTTCGCAGGGCGATGGCGCACCCTCTCAAATGTTACGGAGCATCCGTCTAGAAAGAGCCCTCCCCCCCCTCCCGAAATGAGATTGAAAAGAAAAACCGCTTCTAAAAATTTCGGTTTCGCAGGCTGCGCCATGGACCCCCTCCCCCCTTCCGAAAATGAGATTAAAAAAAACCTCTCAAAAAACGGGCTCTAAAAATTTTAGTTGCACAGGCTGCGCCATGCTCCACCCCCTTTTAGTGGGCACCCCCGTAGCAGTCAACTCAAATTTGGAAAAGCGCAGAAAATGAACTACTTGAGTACTTGATTCAAACGTCTCGAGATCTCGATTCAAACGTCTCGAGATCTCGATTTGAAACATCTCGAGATCTCGATTTAAAACATCTCGAGATCTCGAGAAGGCAATCGCTCGAGTACTCGATTCAAAAGATCTCGAGAAGTCAATCGCTTGAGTACTCGATTCGGAAGATCTCGAGAAGTCAATCGCTCGAGTTCTCGATTTCAAAAGATCTCGATTATCAATCACTCGAGTGATCGACTTAAAAAGATCTCGATTATCAATCACTCGATTATCAGAAGTACTCGATTCCCGAGGTCTCGATTATCAAAAGATCTCGATTATGCCCATCACTAGTTCGCAGATGAATTTTTCGTCGTAATTGGCTCATTTTGAGGTGATATGTGTTTTAGTGAATGGTTAAATTATTCCCTTTGCTTCTTGAATGATTTATGGTTACGGCATTCTATAATAACCAAAACTAGAAACACAGAAGAGCATCCAAAATGTCACATTGGCGCTTTCTCTGGTGGAAAACAAAGGTTTCACGTAATTGTTTATTCTTGGTCTTTTATTATCAATTCTTTATACAGTTTAATTTTTTTACAACAAAATCTTTCCCTGAGAAATTCCATTTTTTTAATTGCTCGTAAATTGGTAAATGTTGCTTCGGTTATTACCCAAAAGTAAAGTTCTTACATTTTATTTTCCCAATAATGAATGGGAATATTTAAAAAAAAAATGTTTATGTTCTCACTTAATTAAACTCTTAGAGAGTTCATTAACTGCGTTCAGTACAATCATTCGGGTTACGTTTGATTGGGAGTTTCTCTATTTTTAGCTACCCCACTTAAATTTTAATAGTGTTATGATATTGGCATTATAAAACAGAAGAAAACAGACGAAAGTATTTTATAGCTGTCCAAAATAAGGTAATGATTACAATAAATTGGTAATACAAACATAGAGCCTTTCATTGCCGGCGTCAATGATATAATTCCTTTTTGGGGAAATAACATTTCCGGGCTTATTGGCTGTGGTCTAATTGGAGTAGAAATTCCAGACGTTTCGGCTTGCTTGGCTGTAGCCATCATCAGTGGTTTGAGTTTGGTGAGACTGATTCCTGGCTTCGGTGGCTCCGGTATTAAAGTAAACTGCTGCTGGGCTGCTGGTCCTGATTGGGAGGCGTTCTCAAGCCGCTGGTGGAATAAGGTTCCTGATTGGATGAGATTCAAGCCGCTGGGTGATCCTGGTACCTGATTGGATGGGATTCACAAGCCGTGGTGGCTACCGGTGTAAGCCTTAAACAGTATTTAATTACTTTTTGATTCTGTAGGGTGTGATCCATCCTGAAAGACGCCTGACGTTTTGCTTGATATATCGTAGGCTTCTTCAGAACAACTTTGTGTGTCAATAACATTTTGCGTTCAGGAAAGCATGGAATCTGATACATGTCAAGCGAAACGTCAGCCAGAAACATTCTAGGGGCTTTGAAGAGGCCTGAGAGATGTCAGGCGTTAACTTTCGCCAGAAACATTATCTGAATATTCTGATGATGCATGAGACTTGTCACGCGTAAGTGCAGTCAGAAACATTCTGAGTATTCTGATGATGCCTGAGACTTGTCACGCGTAAGTTCAGTCAGAAACATTCTGAGTATTCTGATGATGCCTGAGACTTGTCATGCGTAAGTTCACAGTCAGAAACATTATCTGAGTATTCTGATGATTCATGAGACTTGTCGCGCGTAAGTTCAGTTAGAAACATTCTGAGTATTCTGATAATGCCTGAGACTTGTCACGCGTAAGTTCAGTCAGAAACATTATCTGAGTATTCTGATGATGCCTGAGACTTGTCACGCGTAAGTTCAGTCAGAAACATTCTGAGGGCTCTGAACAAGTCTAAGACATGTCACGTGTAATTTCAGCCAGAAAAACTCCAGGTGCCCTGAAGAAACTTGAGTTTTGTGACGCGTAAGTTCAGCCAAAAACATTCTGTGTGCCCTGAAGAAGCCTGAGATATGTCAGGTAAAACATTAACCAGAAACATTCTGGATGGACTAAGTATGCTCCATAAGTATGCTATGTATATGAATGAGTTAATCGGAAGGATTGAAATACTCAAATAAGGGAGTTGATAATTTGCATTTCTTGTAGAATATGTAATATTTGCACATTTTTTTGGAATCAATTGTGCTCTGTAATGAATTTCTATAATTTAAAGATGGACCTTAAAAATATATATATATATATATATATATATATATATATATATATATATATATATATATATATATATATATATGTATAAATAAGAAAGAAAAGCAGCTCTATATTTTGTTAAGGTTTTTTTCTTTCGAATTGTTGCTTCTGTCCTTTGTCCTTCATTTCATGTACTACTTAGTTTCTACAATCATGCTTTTCAAAATAAATTAATGTACTCTTGAAAAAGTATGTAAAAACGAATTTTAATGCAAAGTAAAAGGGAATTAATATTCAAGAAATATGGTGCCTCTGAGTCAGGGCTTAATGAATAACAAAAGCAATACAGGCGCCTTTTAGTCTTCAAACCTGTCTAATGTGCAAAAACTCTCATGGAATTGTGAAAAACAGTACTGACTCTTAGATATCTTGACACCCATGCAAAATAGGCTTTGCCATTAGTCCTTACATCGCTTTTATCCCTCTTTATAAAACCACTTGAATGACCACCAGGGTAGCAAATCAAATTAGGTGGACAACTAAATTGATTAGAAAGAGTTACCTTGGTTGCTGAGAAACATCTTTTCTTTACTAATAATAAAGCTGAAAGTCCCTCTATCTGTCAGGATCCCTGTGACGCGCATAGCGCCTAGACCGTTCGACCGATTTTCATTAAATTTGGCAAAAAGTTAGTTTGTAGCATGGGGGTGTGCACCTCGAAGCGATTTTTCGAAAATTCGATGTGGTTCTTTTTCTATTCCAATTTTAAGAACAAAATTATCATAAGATGGACGAGTAAATTACGAAATTATCATAACGCGGAACCGTAACATGGGCACAGGCCAATTGACGAGATACGAAATTATCATAACGTGCTACAAGCCAATTGGCGAGAAAATTCACCATACATTCTTTGTAAATATACAGGCGAACTAAAAGACCTTTTAATTTTTGTATTACGGGCAAAGCCGTGCGGGTACCACTAGTAAATAATAACCCCGATTTAACAATTGCCAAGGGACTGGAAAAAGTTATCGATAAATCAAGGATATCGTTAAACCGAAGAGCATATACATTCAGTGCAGTTAAATCCGGACCAGTGAAACGTATCATTAAATAGAGAGAATCGTTAAATCGGGTATCGTTAAGTCGAAGTTATATTGTATTTTCTTTTAAGTTAAATTTTAAAATTCAATAGCAAGCTGCGAAATATATCGAAAGATGATAATGTTTATTATTCTTTTTATTGGTTTTTACTTCCTTTTCCAAAAAAGGAAGTATTGTATTCGCGAAAAAATTTTCACTCAAAATTCGGCCTTAATTTCCACTTTGCTCACCCCCGAATTAATGTTGAGTTTTTTTTTCGACCCAACCACACGTGGATATATGCCTAGAAACGTACAGACACCCGAAATATCCATTTTGTCGACCTCCGAGTTAATTACAACGAATTTTCTCGTGACGTCCGTATGTACGTTCGTATGTGTGTATGTGTGTATGTATCTCGTATAACTCAAAAACGGTATGTCCTAGAAAGTTGAAATTTGGCACTTAGACTCCTAGTGGGGTCTATTGTGCACCTTCTCTTTTGGTTGCATTCGGATGTTCCTAAGTCGGTCTTTTGCCCCTTTTTGGGTGGAAATCATTGTTCATTTCGATGTAAACTCAAGTATTGTTATAATTTGTCGGACACTTAGGGATATATCGCCAGTCTTTTGGTCGCCAAGTTTTTTGGCCAACTTGGCGAAATTTGGCGATTTTTTTTTAAATTTGGTTTTACTTTGGCCATTGTTGGTTATATTTAGAGAATAAACAATTGAATCACATTAAAATTGCCAATAATGTGGAAATGACATTAAATTGGAGTAAAAGGAAATCATGTGATGCACACATCAGCTCGTTATTACTGTTATTATTGTTATTTTTTTAAAATTTCAAAACAAAATTTCAAGCTGCAAAATGTATCAAAAGATCAGAGTGTTATACTTTTTAAAGTGGATGCCATGGTTCTTTGAACTAGCTAGCTACCAGCGCCTTATCTGCAAATAATGTATTATTTAAAAACTAACAAAATCTTCCTTTTTTTTTCGATAAATGACAAGCAGAAATGACCACTTATTGGAAAATCGCCCCAATGAACAGTTTTTATAGGCACCTATTTTAGTATTCAATGTTTCATCATATATCCTGCCTGTTAAAATTGCAGTTATATGTTGAAATACGTGATCTCCGCAGATCAAAGAAAAAGTTTTTCCTATTGCAATTTACTTTAATATCTATTCAGCAAGTGAAGCGTTTTAATAATTATAAAAAATGTCATTTATAATGTATGAGTCAACAGCTGTTATCCCTCATAATAATCAATTTTTAATTTTTTCCATTTATTTTCTTAAAATTGGGCAATAGTAGAATGAAATAGCGTTTTCGTTTGTAAAATTCTCAGTTGCGAAATTTTCTCAAATATTTTGCAATCGTTGCTTTACTTTAAATTCCTCCGCGTTCTTTGTCTTTAGAAGCTGGAGTTTATTGTCTTGGTAACTACAAACTTGCGGTTCTGAGAATAACCGTATTTTATTTTATCTTCTAACCAATCTTAATTGTCAGACATTTGGTTGTACAATGCTTTCATGTCCTTTTACCTTGCCTCGCTTTCAATCTTCGAGTTGAACCGAACCATTGCTTCGGTCACTCGTCTGGTCTGCTAATTCTATATTAGCTACCCGTTTGTTTCGCACTCTTGGCTTCCTTAAGAGGTTTTCCATCTCCAGCTCTGTCACTTTCCTACGCCGGGCTGATGAGTGCTAATAAGCACGAAACTGCAGTCCTCGGCTGGAAATGACTGAGCTGGCGGTGTATTTCACGTATTGATCAATTAGTTTAATTTCTAGGTTTTCATATATAATCCCTCCCGCTTTTGGGTGATATACCCAATTGCCCATTTATAGTAAGACATTTTTATTTTCTGATCTTAGCTTCCGACATTCCATGTAAAAAATTTTAAAGGGGGGGGGGGGCTCTGATATTTCCCCCAAGATTTAGCAGGATAGTTTTCCCGTGGAAACAGATTTCAGTACCGATTAAAGTTACTCAAATTTTATTTTTTATAACTTATTCATTAATGGCTGAAGAAGAAATGTTTTTACATTTTGCAAACAAAAAGCACTAAAATCAAGGAAGATCTAATTTCTGGGAGGGGGGTGGCTTGATCCTCCACTCTCCACCCATATGGCGCCTTTGGCTTCTGATATCTTTAGTTCATTTTTACTTCCTTTTACAAAAAAGGAAGTATTGTATTTGCGAAAAAAATTTCACCCAAAAATCGACCTTAATTTCCATTTTGCTCACCGCCAAATGAGTGTTGAGATTTTTTTTCAACCCGACCACACATGGATATATCCCTAGGAACGTACAGACACCCGAAATATCCATTTTGACGATCCCCGAGTTAATTACAACGAGTTTTCTCGTGACGTCTGTATGTACGTATGTATGTGCGTATGTATGTATGTATGTATCTATGTATGTCGCATAACTCAAGAACGGAATGTCCTAGAAAGTTGGAATTTGGTATGTAGATAGATTTCTAGTGGGATCTAGTTCTGCACCTTCCTTTTTGGTTGCATTCGTATGCTCCAAAGGGGGTCTTTTGCCCCTTTTTGAGGGTAAATCATTGTTAATTTCGATGTAAACTCAAGTGGGGTTATAATTTGGCGGACACTTGGCGATATATCGCCAGTCTTTTGGTTGCCAAGTTTTGTCGCCAACTTGCCGACAAATTTGGCGATTTTTTAAAAATATTTTCTTTTAAAAATCTGGTTTCAATTTGGCCACTGTTGGTGATATTTCGAGAGTAAACTATTGAATCATATTAAAACTGCCAATAATGAGAAAATGACATTAAATTGGAGTAAAAGGAAGTCATGTGATGCACACATCAGCTCGTTTGATTTATACATTCCATCTGGAACGATCCTCTATGACGGGAAATATCGAAAGCTTGGTTATCGAATCCACAGACTGTAGTTTCGTGCTTGTTATGTCTTAATCAGTCTGGTGGAATAGGAAATAACCGAGTTATTGACAGATGTCATCTCCTTGAAGCAGAGAACTGCAGTCTCTGGAAGTGGCTGTCGGTATTTTGCATGTAGTTCTGCCTTAGTCCTGTCTTAAAAGCGGAAACTTACTGCGTATGATCCTCTGTAAGATTTTATTAACCTCATATGGAACAACGGCTAAATTCCGCACAGTATTTTCTATGGGACTAGAATTTGTTACGTTTTTGAATATCTGTATAATAATCCAATCATGAAATATTAAAAGTATTTTGAAAACACCAACTCAAAAAAAAAACTTTCCTATGCCTTCCCTAAAAGTTACATTTTATTTTGTTGCTCCAATGCCTCCAAACACAAATGCTGCGTACGCAAAAGTAGGGGAATTTTGGTGCAAAGTGAAATAGTTAAGATGACTGAGCTTTTTCAAAATGAGCTAATCGGAAATTTGTCTTGAAAATTACAGTGCAGAAGAAAAGAAGACCTATAGTATTTTATTTTTGGCAGTAAAATTTTTCCTCAAAAAAAATTCGCTTTTTTTTTCATATGAGCAAAGTGAAAAATAAAATATTTATCGAATGAAATATGTTCTATTCGATTGTAAAAAAATATTTTTGAAAAAATTAAGGAGCAAACAAAGGGATAATTCAATAAATGAAAAAATAATGAAACAATAAACTAATAAATAAATAATTTAATGAATCAATACATGAGGACAAATTTATGAGTGTACAAAATAGTAAATGAATGAATTAATAAGAGAAATATTAAATGAAGGATTGTAAACAAATTTCTTAATAAATGAATACGTAAGTGATTTAATAAAGGATTGAATGAGTAAATGAAAGGAACTACTATTTCACTTTGTCCCATCCACTTTGCTCCGCATGCACTTGAAAAATATTAAAAGTACAAATAGGCTAAATCTCTACATAGTATAAAATGAAGTCCCCAAAAAGCGTCTGTGTTTGAACTCGTAAAACTCAAGAACTACCCGGCCAATTTTACTGAAATTTTCACAGTTTGTTCGTTTAAGTCCTGAGAAGGTTTGCAGACCAGTTCGAAAACAATTCGATGAATAGTTCTTTTTTTTATTCCAATTTAGGCTCAATTTTCACATAAATTCTCGAATATGGGGATCAAAAATTACTCGCAAATAGAATTATTATATATCGTTGGAAAGGGAAGAATTTTCCGCGTTCTACGCACTTTGTTCTAATGCTCTAACTTAATTGCGGCGGGAGTTATTTGCGTTTTTAGCTCCAATTTTTTTAGGCTTAGCTGAAATTTAGTTACTACTTTCTTCATAAAATAAATCAATAAAAAGTAAAGGAATTGTCCCACAGTTTTCTTTTTGACGCCATTGGAGAAAGCGACCTTTTTTACTCCAGATCTATTTCGACTTATGGTCGAAAAAATAAGCTGTATCTCGAAAGGAAAAAAAGTTACAAGCCTTTTTAAATCAAGTTTAAGAAATCTCGATTCCATTCAAATTGTGAACCATTTTCTTTCGCATTTTAATTCCTTAAACTTATTTTATTTTTTGTTTCCATGGATACGCATTTTAAATCCATCTTTCTGGATTTCATTTCTTAAAAGGATTTCAATATCTGTCGTCATTGTTTGGAAGGGAAATCATGATGTTTTTTTTATTTATTTTTTACGGCTGATTGTTGAATATACATCACTTGGCACAATTTTTATTTTCACGGTAGACCGGGCAAAGCCGGGCAAAGCAGCTAGTAATTACTAAATTAATACTGCACTGATTCTCTGGCAGCCGATTCGGCTGCCAGAGCTGCAAGTATTCTGGTTGACGACAGTGTTCCTTACGTTGACATCAAAAACGCCATTTCTGAATCTCTAAACATGCATTTGCAGCGGACCTGGCATTCAGAAATCCAAAACAAACTGCGTTCGATCCAGCCCTTGACTAAAGGTTTTAGATCATTACATCTCACCAGGAGGGATCAAATTTTATTAGCTCGACTGCGCATTGGTCATACTAGGTTCACACATAAATACCTTTCATGCCGTGAACCAGCCCCAATGTGCATGACATGTAATGTGAATCAGACAGTGTTACATATTTTAAGTAACTGCCCAAATTTTAATCAAATACGTTTTAAGTATTTTAATAATTTTAACCCTACTTTGAAGGAGTTACTTGGGGACCAACCCCATCGCAATTTGTACTCCTTCCTCCGGGAGATTAGTTTCTCCCTTTTAATTTAGTGTTTGTATCATCATTATGTATTTGCTCTTTTCATATTTTTCAAAGTTTAATATATATGGTTTTACCTTTTTCGTTTTTAACGACTTTATATTTTACGCTACTTAGTTTTATGCCATCTACTTCAACATACCTTTACTTTTAACGTTTTCTTGTTTTATACTCGAATTAAAAAACAAAAGTATAAAATAGAGAATTGTTTAGCGCAGTATAGCCCTGAAGGACTCTTACGCCATTAAACCCAAATAAACCAACCAACCAATACTGCAGCGAATATTAGAAGGACCCCATTAATATTTAAAATGTTAATAACAAGAAATTACCATTTGATGACATCAAAATAATTTTGACTTAGAACAAAATATTACAGTTTGAGTATCATTTTTTTGAAAATGCTTGTATTATCGTATGCTTTGATTTTCAGAGGTACTTTTTTCTTGTCTGGAATAGACTATATATGTTACTACGTAGTTGAAATATTACTAGGTAAGTGGCGCTAAAAGCGGAGTAAATATTTCACCATTTCACTTTGCCCCACATTTCCCTACTTAAACAAAAATCTGTCGGTTTTTCACTCTATTATCTCGAATGAATTCTTACTGCACAAAACTTTCAAACTTGAGAACAAGAGCCATACAATGCCTAATTATAAGTCACAAAAATGAGATTTTAATAGTAACTTATCTCGAGTAAAAATTAAAGCAAATAATGATGATTCCCTTATTTTTACTTCCTTTTACAAAAAAGGAAGTATTGTATTCGCGAAAAAAATTTCACCCCAAAATCGGCCTTAATTTTCATTTTGCTCACCCCCAAATGAATGTTGAGTGTTTTTTTTTTAACCCGACCACACGTGGATATGTGCCTAGGAACGTACAGACACCCGAAATATCCATTTTGACGGTCCCCGAGTTAATTACAACAAGTTTTCTCGTGACGTCTGTATGTACGTATGTATGTGCGTATGTATGTATGTCGCATAACTCAAGAACTGAATGTCCTAGATTGTTGAAATTTGGTACGTAGACTCCTAGTAGGGTCTAGTTGTGCACCTTCCTTTTTGGTTGCATTCGGATGCTCCAAAGGGGGTCTTTCGCCCCTTTTTTGGGGGAAATCATTGTTAATTTCGATGTAAACTCAAGTGGTGTTATAATTTGGCGGACACTTGGCGATAAATCGCCAGTCTTTTGGTTGCCAAGTTTTGTCGCCAACGTGGTGACAGATTTGGCGATTTTTTTAAAATTTGGTTTCAATTTGGCCACTGTTGGAGATGGTTAGATAGATAACTATTGAATCACATTAAAATTGCCAGTAGTGGGGATGACATTAAATTAGGGTAAAAGGAAGTCATGTGATGCACGCACCAGCTCGTTTCATTTTGGGTAAAAACAACGTTTTCAGCATTTAATTTAAGCTTTTTGGTGTGTAGTAAGAAAAACCATCTAGAACGGTTTTAACAATTACCGAATGTTACTAAAACCAAGAAATCGGTAAAAACGTAGATCTCGCTCAGTTTTTCTTGCTATTAGATTTTTCCAGGATTTTTTGGTTTAAACAATGGTTTTAACCATGGTTTAAACAAAAAATGTTTTTAAACCATGCTGAGTTTTTTGAGTTTTTTTTTTGAACAACTAAACCTTTCCTGTGGATTTTTTCTTGAATTTTACACATTCTAGGAAATTTTAAAATCCAATCAGCAAAGTTTAAGAGATTAATAATAAATATGAGAGAATTTAAAAAAAGTCTATGGTAAGTTTCTAAACAGTTGATTTTCTTTTTTTTTTTTTCAGTCATCTTTTCTTGTTAGGTACACACATAAATATAAGCGGAACTAAATTTTCCAAAAATACATAGAAAAAAAAATCCGAGTACAGTTCCTTGTCTTTATTCTTTTTTTTTTCTTTTATAATTTCAAAATAGAGCTAAAAACATATTTTGGGAAAAACCTCATCTTACTACTTAATTTACTTGATTACTTAAGGCCTATAGAGATACATCATGTATCAATCCGTAGGGTGCATACATTTTAACTCTGGATAATTTTAAAATGGCGAGAGAAAAAAAATCAAATCCATGAGCATTTCGAGTTTGGTATGAAATGGTTCTAACACCAGCACACTTTTTGGCATATATGCTTTTTCCACGGTGCAGTCAGAGATAGTGAAAAAGGATGCATCAAATTTTTGAAACAGAAAACACATGCACTGATAGTAAAATTTAATGCCACATTTTCATCTTTCAATGAGTTTTTTGATCCTAATATAATAAAAGAAGTCCCACTGTATGAATAGTGGTAGAATCAACAAATATTAATTTTTACCATAAAATCTTTATTGAAATGTGTTAAATAATATTTTCGTTATTTGAATTTGTACAGTAAAAAATAAGAAATTAATTACGACCGGAAATTACTTCATTACTTGTCTTTTTATTTGAGGTTTTTAATTGAAATGATTTTTTAAATAAAGAAATTTTTTTCCTGAATGTATTAAACCAGCAGAAAAAGATTGTTTCTCCAATTTGTACATTTACTTCATTGTGACTTGCGTCGCAAGAAAAACAAATTCATCGTTTGAACTGTTTAATGAAATTTTTCTTTTTAAGTAAGTAAATACTACATTCTTTCTTCTTACATATCCCTTAATCACCTTTACATACTATGCACTTTTAAATAATAAGTAATAAGCAAAATAGATTTTCAGAAAAAATGAAAATCAATTCGCAAAAGCTCATATGAGGCTAGTAAAAAAAGAAAGAAAAATAACTTTTGAAGAAAAGAAAACCACATGATTTGCACAATAACATTTTATATCCGTTAAACGGAAAAATCTATTTTCATCTTTTATTAAAAAAATTCAGTCACAAGATTGTTTAGCAATAGTAGTTCTTTTCTTGGGTTGAATGAAAACGGTGACTGACTCGAAACCTAAATTCTCAAATCAGATTCTCTAACTATGCTAAACAATAGCGAAATTTTCTCTCTGAAGCGTAGTTATTTTTGAAATAATTTAACAGTTCTGTTTTAGAATTTGCTAACACTCAGCATTTGAAAGATCAATAATCTTGTCAAACCACGTTTATGGGGAAAAAAATGGCTCTAACGTCTTATTTAGCAGACCACCTTCGTACTGAAAAATAAACATAAATAAATAATAAACATCACATAGCCCTCGGACGGCAAGTATTTATAAACACCTAATACCCTTCAACTGGCAAATATTTCAGTAAACAAAGACCATTCTTCCACGAGACATTAAGGTCGATGGTTTTAGCTGAAAAAAAAAAGAAACCTTAACTAGTTCCAGGAAAATCGCTTTTCTCCACAAACAGCGAAGTCATGAGCTAGGAGGGAGTGCATGAAGAGAAAAGGCTTTTATCAAAATAAAGAGGATTTCTTAAATCTTCTTAAAATAAAAGTTCAAAATGCAAAATAATCGTGGAAAAGAAGAAAATTAAAGCAAATTGGGAGAGAAATTTTGATTTTTTTTTCCGCTTTAAAATGCATAAAAGGCCTTTCTTTTAAAAGAAAAAAGCGAACGATTTCGCTTATGTATTATTGAACGTGAATAAACGACAAAATCTTATTACTTAGAATTTTCGATGAATAAAATATTTTTGTTCGCTGAAATTTTGTACAATGTTTCAAAATAACATTAACAAAAAAAAAAAAAAAAAAAAAAGGAACATTGCATTTGTCATATTAAGGACGTTTTGCACAAAATGGTTTTAAATAGGTCATGCCTACAACTTCAAAAAAAAAAAAAAAAAAAAAAAAAAAAAAAAAAAAGGAAAAAAATATTTGTCAGGGATTTTTTTTTTTTTGGATTTTTGCTTCGATACGGTTTTCAAGTTTAGTTTTTATTTTTTCATTAATTAATTAATGTGTGGGTTTTCTTTCTTTTTTTTTTTTGATTGTTTGCATGATATCACGAACTAGTAAATCAGATCGAAAATTTATCCGAATTATTGACTGCTTTTATGTTTTTTTTCTTTGTTCATCAAATCATTTTCATTTATTCATTTGCTCAGTGACCAAATCATGCATTTATTTGTTAATCTTTTAAATCATTCATCAATTTCGGTAACCAATACTTCATTCATTTATTTAATTTAAACTAAACATTTACTTAACAAACTCTATTTCACTTAGAATAATATCCCCGTCTTGCAGTAATTACAATTCAATCACAGACTATATTTGCAAATCAATCTCTGACTAATCTTATCTGCTGGAATTCTCTCATATCACTTATAATGGCTAAGCATCAAACGTCTGGAAAAGTTCAGCAACTATTATCTCGACCTAGGAAGTTTTTAAATCCTTCGGTTTTCTGCACCTATTTTATGGCGACCATTTTTGTTGTTCAGCTTTCTGCAGTTGCCAAATGACGACCAGTTTTGTCGCCGAAAGACCTTGTCAGTTCTGAGTATAAATGAGTTCTGTAAATGTTGTTTCTCTGCAAGCGGAGTATCACTGCAAGAAAATCAGCGTTTCGTATTTACCTCACTGACTGAGACACAACAAAGTTAGTAGAACCGTCATTATTTCACCTCACCATTTTTTTTTCAAGGATTCCGAATTTTTAAACTTTTAAATTTCGAAAATTGATTTTTCACTTTTTGAGCACGTAGCTAGAAGTGAATGAAATTTTGCCTTTTTTTTTTGGCGAAAATATGGTTCTGTAAATGAAATTGGGTTAGAATTTTAATCAAAAAATTGCCACAGATGAACCGTGAACAATGATAGTGTGATTGTTCTAAATTCCTTGGGTTTTCCTTACTTGTGGCGCAATTGCGGATTGTGCATAAAAGCTGGTGTAATTGGTGTGCATGTTATAAGCTGAACCTTGATCTATATCGAGTAAAAAATGGATAGTCTCCTTAAAAATTGATCAGCAATTCCTCGATTTGTGTGGCGAAGCGATGAATTGCGCCAGTAATCCACTAGAGTTGGTTCGATTAAGATCGCAGCCCTAAAAAATTATATTAATTTGAATTTTTGGCATCTTGAATTTAAATTATGTTTTTTGCAATCACGAGCGTGTATGTGTATGAATGCGCGTGTGTGTTTGTGTAGGCGCATGTATGTGGGTGCGTGTATAGTTGTGTATGTATGCATGTGTGTGCGTGTTGTGTATGCAGTGCTGTGTGTACGCGCGCGCGTGTGTGTAGGCGTTCGTGTGTGTGTATGTAGGCATATGTGTTTGTGTCTGTGTGCAGGCATGAGTGTGTGTGCGCAGGCATGAGTCTGTAGGCGTGTGTGTGTGTGTAGGATATGGACGCAACCTGGAGACGGTTTTCGCAAAAGGAGCAGCATCGTGAGGCCGGTCGACGCGACGGTGGTGCTGGCAGAGGGTGCTGGCGGGAAAATAAAATCAGCGTAACATCAAAAACAGTCAAGTGAGAACAATAAGCAATCGTGATTGCTCAAAAATAAATAAATAAATAAACTTTACGAAACCGAAATGCTTTCGTTTCATGTTGTCTAAAACTGTGCTTTTCACTGAACTCTTTGTGCTCTACAAACAGGATTTTTAATCAAACCCATGAATTTATTCTGCCTCGTATATTTGCTACTTCAAACTGATAGCTCACAGGCACTGTCAGTTTTATGCACCACTAGCGCAGCCAGAATTTACCTACGGATGTGGGATTGGCCACAACTGTTCTTACCTGTTTATGTATCATCATTTTGGGATTGACAATAACTTTTAAACCAAAACCCCTGAACGATTGATCGCCAACCCTTTCCGTCTCTGCAACGCTGCACTGCCCAAAAGTAGAATTATATAGTGTGGGAATGTGGGGCAAAGATGAATGGTTAAAATAACTTACCTTTTTCAAATTGAACAAATTGGAAATTTGTTTTGAAAATTACAGGAAAGAACAATGTATTTTGCAATAAAACCGGCATCGAAATATTTTTATTTTTAATTTTTTGCAGTCAATTTGTAACTTTGAAAAAACGTTGAAAATTTTCTAACTTTTTTTTTATGGAGCAAAGTGAAAAATAAAATATTTTTCTAATGAAATGTTTTCTATTTAATTATTGAAAATGCTTTCAATCAAATGAACGTGTGAACAAAAGAATAAATAAATAAATAATGAAACAATAAACGAATAAATAAGTAAATAAATTGATTTATGAGAAATAAATGTGTGATTAAAAGAGAATAAATAAGAACATATGTGAATAATTGAAAAAAAGGTGACTTTGTAAATGAAGGACTGCAAATGAATTTATTAATGAATGAAAACGTAAGTGATTTAATAAATGATTGAATACGTAACGTACATGAAATGAACTAGTTCACTTTGCGCCACATGCACTTGACTAATTGTACAAAGCATTTAAAATATAAATAAGCCTAATATTAAGTAGATAATTGCTGCACCGAATGTTAGAATTTTGGTCCAAAAAAGAAGGGTGTTTTCCCATTTGGTCCAAAAATTTCTCGTGGTTTTGACTGACAAGATTTTCTTTTTGTGTTTGACAGTTTGGGCCAGTTGGAACCTCACCAGAATTTCTCAAATTATATTTAAAATGTTAATAATCAAACTTTATCATTGAAAAAAGACCAAAATATTTTATTGACTTACAACGAAGTATTACAATATGAGTTTTAATCTTTGAAAATTGCTGGTATTGTCATATACAGGGTGTTTCAAAATGAAAAGCGGGGTTTTAACATGTTATAATATTTATTACACCAAACTTACAGCCACAAGTCATATATCAAATAAAAGAGAAACTCAAACAGTTTTGTTTGTTGGCATCAGTGCGCGTGCGCGTGGAATGTTTCTGCTGCAATCCGCTAGAAAGCGCTTGTAGCAAACATGGCGACTAAAGAACAGAAAGCGTTTTGTGTTTTATCTTTCAGCAAGATGGTGCGCCGCCTCACTGGCATAATGAGGTACGCGATTGGCTTAACCTAACAGGGCTTGTTTCCCATGGCCACCACGGTCACCCGACCTAACGCCGTGTGATTTCTATCTTTGGGGGTTTATTTAGGACCGTGTGTATGTGCCTCCACTGCCAGCCGACCTTCCCGAATTAAGGAACAGAATTGAAACAGCTATTGCAGCAATTACTAATGAGACACTCATCAAAGTTTGGAAAGAACTCGCATATCGTCTTGACGTGTGCCGAGTGACGAATGGTGCTCACATTGAACACTTGTAGGCTATTATGTAAAACTATTTGAGTTTCTCTTTCATTTGATGTATCACTTGTGGCTGTAAGTTTGGTGTAATAAATATTATAACATGTTAAAACCCCGCTATTCATTTTGAAACACCCTGTACTTTGATTTCCGGAGGAAAATTTTTCCTGACTGCAATAAACTACTACATGTGTTACTACATAGTTAAAATATTACCTGATAGGTGGCACTAAAAACAGAGTAAATATTTCACCATTTCACTTTGCCCTACATTCCCCTACATTTGCATAACTTATTGGGCTTGTAAAATTGATTTCTGATGGTAAGGTACAAGAGGAAACCCTTTTGTTTAATGCTTAAGTAAACTGTGATCCAAGTATCAGGTATGGATTTTACTCAACAATAAGCAATCACATCGAATTTTTATTTATCATATCCGCATCAGTCACTAGTCTTCTGTTATCATTTTGATGATTCCTACTTTATTACTACGTTGAGTTATCGATTCTTTTCTTAAGAACGAGAGTTTGTCTACAACCGTGACCCAGTTCTGACTTACTCGCTTGGTCAAGGCCGATCTTTAACTTAATGAAAGCATGGGATTTTAAGCACTATCTGGGTAATGGATTTTTTAAAAATCGATTAAATATTCAATTGAGTATGATTTCCAAACGTTTTAAGTCTTGAATTGTACAAATTAAAATGCTGAAATTTCGTGTTAGAAATCAATATTTATAGCTCAGTTTCAGGATAGTTGTTTCGATTTTTTTTTCGTACAAAGGGAGGCAAATGTTTCATTTTATGAACAGTGTCCGACTATGTTCGTCAGGTCGCTCGGGCGACTAAGAAAACAATCTCGGCCACTAGTTCTTTCAGAACAAGAAGCTTTCAGAAACCATGTTACACTGATTCCTATCAACTCCCAGAATTCATGTCTGGCGCCTGAATTTTCTTCCTGGCGAACTAGGCCCCTGGATTTTATAATTTTTGTCGACTACTGATTTCGTATAAAACAACAACAAAAGTGTCTAAACTATATAAAAAAAACATTAAAATAAAAAACTGCGTAACGGACAAATCGGTTTTAAAACGTTTGTCTGCACACAACAAAAGGAAATAAATAAAATAAATACTATAACTATTCTACTGCTCCATTTTTATTTATTGTTTGAAAAATTTTGCTGATGTTTTTTCATCGAGTCGAAATTATAATTTTGAGCAAGAATGAGAACAGCGAAAAAATAATTATGCTCCTATGCGTCCACAGCTGAAATACTTATTTTTAATTGACTAGTTATGGACACATTAGCTTGAAAGGAACTTAAAAATGGAAAAAAAAGGGGAAAAAAAGCTAAAGAATGAGTATATAACACCAATAAAACTGCGATCGGTTTAAAAAACAAAATTCCGGAAAACCTAAATTCTGGAACTTTTTCCCTTAAATATTATTATTACTTTTATTTATTTATCTTTTTTTTTCAGTTTTAAAAGTTCAAAATTGTTAAAGTTCGTCAAAAACTTGTTGAAAACACTATTGTCCGTTCAGCTTTTTAAATTTTTATTTTTTTTTATCGTTTTTTCGACGCCACGTGTTATGCGTAAATAAGCGTTTTGGTGTAATTGTGCAGCAATCTTTTAACATCTATTTTTGGTTTACTATAGTTCCATTTTTTTCCATGCAATACAAAGTCTGTTGAACAAAAGTGCAAAACTATTTTTAGTAAAAATTTAGTTTATTTATCGTATCGCATAATAACAAAAAGCAACATCCGCGGACTATACGCCACTGCAAATTATCTCCGACTTTTGTTTTAGTACAATGAAATATACTTTCCTTCAGATTGATAAAAAAAAAAAACAGAAAAGTTTGGCGAAAACATTAGGGAAACCAGGAAAAACGCGACTAATAGCGCACGGCAGGAGAGTTTTCACTATTTTTCAAGTCAGAATCGGAAGCTTCGAAATTCGGAAAATTCCGAAACCTGAAAAGATCGCGGTCCCGAGCATTCCGAATTTGGGGTCTCACACTGTATACTCCTCCGAGAAAGGGTCCCCTCTAATTAAGGGACGAAATTTCCAATTCAATTAGTGACCCTTATTGATGGGTTCTACTGTATTATGAAACATAATAAACCACTAAAGGCGTATTTTGCGTTCCTTTTCGCGTGTAAAAATAAAACAAAGACTCAGCTTACGCATTAAAGAAAAATTACACAGTTAATTTCGTCTGTGTTTACATCTGCTAAGAGGTTTTGTACGCCATTCATTACTCGAAGTTATGAGAAGCGGACAGTAAATATTTACCAGATGCCGCTGTGAGCGCTTTTATGTCTCCTGTGTATAAGACTATCTGGAGTTGTTTTCTTACATTTATGCGTTAGAAGGCTATATGTAACCTTTTTATTACATTAGGTTGCTGGCAGGGGCTTAGGGGAAAGGGTTTTACTGGCATTCATGAGAGGTCAGAGCGAGAGACTGGGTTGCTTTTTATTAAACTGAAGATTGATGTAATTGAGTTAGCAACAAGCATAGTGTTAAAGGATCCGATGCGACTTCCAACTTTCTTGAAAGGACGACAAAGTTCTTGAGAAAAACGCAGATTTATTTACATTATGTACAGGAAAGATCGTTAACAACTGCCAAATTAATCATCAGCAATTAAGCAAACATCAATCGACGCCGTAAACTCAACGGTTACACACGTATTTACATCCAAATAAGCAAAAATACAGCTCAAAAGGCTTCACAAAACAGAGCAATAAATGCTCTCCAGCGTACCGCTGCAACGATTCACAAGCAAAAACTAACTCGAGACTGACTTTTTATCATGCGACCGCTATTTATACAAATCGAAAGAGAACTCTCCAATATTCCACAAGATTCCCGAAAATCGTAGACCGTTATTTTATTTCTTTCCATTCACAAATTTTATCATTCAGAAATGAGGGAACCGTATACTTCAGCCGAATGTACGGGGGCTATATATTCATTATAAGAAACTATTTATAGGTTACGTTACTACAATAATTTTAGATGAAAGATAATTTAATAAACGCCAAATTTAGCTAGATTACGACAAATTAATCACAAAAAATAATTACTGTTTACAGAATTTGTAACAATAGGTATACCTGGATCTAGATCCAGTACTTTACTACGTGTTAACAAGGCAAAACAAATTCATTCCTTCACTTATTTTCTTATTCTTTCACTTTTTATTTACTCAATTATTTTTCTCACATATCAATTAATTCATTTATTGTTTCATTATTCATTCATTTGTTCTTTCACTTATTTATTGAAACTTTCATTTGATGAAAGATATTTTTAACAATCAGATAGAAATTATATCATTTGAAAAATACTTTCTTTTTCACTTTGCTCCCACTCATGGGACAGTTTTACACATATTTATTTGTTTTATTTATTTATTTATATTTATTGAAGGTACAAATTTGCCACCCAAAATTAAAAATTATCTTTCGATGCAATTTATATAACAAAATCCATTGCTCTTAAACTGTAACTTACAAAACAGATTTCCGATTTGTTCATTTTGAGAAAGGTAAGTTGTCTTAACTATTCCCTTTTGCTAAAGATTCCCAGGCATCATATGGAAATTCAAAACTTAATTAAAATTTGAGGCCTCCTCACATGCTGGGGGCCCAGGGCACGTGCCTGAATCAGTGCTAGATCAATAATTTAGTTTCATTGACAAATTCCTTGTTTTTCATTGGATAAGAACAAGAAAATTTTGACTTTGATTTTAGTAAATGGAGAAACAGAGTTCTCATCGGTGTTCACTTATCGCCTTTGAATTGAAGACCTCCCTGCAAGAAGGAGACAGCTTCACTTTTTGAAAATATTTAATAATCACAAACTACGTTTTAAAATTTTATTTGTAAAGATTTTGTCTTTATACTTAATATTACGCTAGAATTTGCCTTTATTCAACCAATTTGAATGACATTTTATAAAAATATAATGTTGACTTTATGTAATTAATTGGTATTGCAGCTACTTGCACCAAATACATATAGTAATTCAATGGCTATTTAATAATAATTTAATTAATATTTGGTTCTTTTACGAATGCTATGTGAGTCTTGTAATAAAAAAGCACTTTAGTTTCTAAATAATACAATACATTTTATATGTGAGGCCCCTAGTTTCAAAACCGGATACTTGCAAAAAATTCGATTTTCTTTTTTTTTTTTTTTGTTAATCTTGTAGAGAATGATAAGGCCTATTTGCCTGCTCAATATTAGGTTCAAAAACCGCTTCTTTCCCCCTTGAAATGGGGCGGGAAAGTCTGCCTCAGTTTCAAAACCGGACTTTTTACAAGTTGAGCGTTTGTCCGCTCCTACAAGTATCCGGTTTTGAAACTAGTGGCCTCATGTATTGTATTATTTTGAATAACACCATACATATAAAATGGTATAATATTTTTTTTGGAGCAATTATGATTGCTTATTGTTCTCACTTGACTGTCCTTGACGTTACGCTGATTTTATTCCCCCCCCCCCCCCACTCCGAGTTCCTCTGCAGTACCACGGCCGGCCGCCTCACGATGCTGCTCCTGTAGCGAAAACCATCTCCAGGTTGCGTCTATAACCTACACACACACACGCATACATACACACCTACACACACACATACGCACAAACATACACGCACACGCACCTGCCCATACATACGCATGCACACACATACACGCACACTAACAAACACATACACACAACTACCCACACATAAACATATCCCCCACACACACAAACACACAGACCTACACACATACACATATGCCCCCACACTCAAACAACATACCCCCCCCCCCCACACACACAAACACGCACACCTACATACACATACACTCGTGATTGCAAAAACATATAACTTGAATTCAAGACATTAAAGTTCAAATTAAATTTTTTTTTCCACTTGAAACGTAGCCCGTTGTAACTTTTTTTCAAAAGTATTTTATGAAACATTGGTAGGAGATGTCTCGTTCTTGCTCGTAATGAAAGATAATATTTCTTCACATATTTCAAAGTAAAACACAAAGCTGACAAAACGTAAAGCTGTTTTCTTCTTGCAACTAGGTCTAAAATTTATGTTTTCTTCGTTTGTTTACAAACTTTTCTATTGATTCTTCTTCTTTTTATTTCTTGCTTTACTTCTTTCGTCAAAGATTTTTAAAAGTTAGAAGAAATCTTCCCTCCGAATGTTTCTTTTTCGAAACCTAGCTGCAGTTCCCATAAATATTCTTCGCATGCCCCCATGCAGAGATCGATAAGAGCATTGGAAATGCCGAAAGGTTAGACTCTGCTTCTCTTGGGGGGGGGGGGAGTTTGGTAATTTGCTTTTCTTGTCCGTTACCTTCGGTGAATTGACGTTCATTGATTTACCGAAAGAGCAAAATAACGTAGCTTTGAAACTCAGGCGCTTTTGCTTGGAAAGATCAAAATTGGTTGTTTTTGTCCAATCTTAACCAGCTATTCCGTTATTACAGTATTTTCACTTCCTTTTACAAAAAAGGAAGTATTGTATTCTCGAAAAAAATTTCACTCAAAAATCGGCCTTAATTTCCATTTTTCTCACCTCCGAATGAATGTTGACCTTTTTTTTTTCGACCCGACCACACGTGGATATGTGCCTAGGAACCTACAGACATCCGAAATATCCATTTTGACGACCCCCGAGTTAATTACAACGAATTTTCACGTGACGTACGTATGTACGTCTGTATGTGTGTATTATCTCGCATAACTCAAAAACAGAATGTCCTAGAAAGTTGAAATTTGGTACGTGGACTCCTAGTGGGATCTAGTTGTGCACCTTTCCTTTTGGTTGCATTCGGATGTTCTTAAGGGGGTCTTTTGTCCCTTTTTTGGGGAAATCATTGTTAATTTCGATGCAAACTCAAGTTGTGTTATAATTTGTCGGACACTTATTGATATATCGCCAGTCTTTTGGTCTTTGGTGACCAAAAGACTGGCGACAAATTTGGCGACAATTTTTTTTTAAAAATTTGGTTTCAATTTGGGCACTGTTGGTGATATTTAGAGAGTAAACAATTGAATCACATTAAAATTGCTAATAATGGGGAATGACATTAAATTGGAGTAAAAGGATGTCATGTGATGCACATATCAGCTCGTTTAAACGTATATTTACAGTGAAATCCCGTTACTACGGAACGAAAATTTTGTTCGTTGTAGTGAAATTTAGGCAATATAATGGGATTGAAAATTTACTTCGCTTAAACAGATATTTTGTTGTATTGGTATTCGTTGTAACGGGATTTCACTGCATTTATTTACTTTTTTCCACTTGTAGCATTGTATTACTGACGGATTTGAAGCGTTTAGGCCTCCTTCACACCCGGTGACTTAGTTGAATCAACTTTCGAACGGACGACTATCAGGATGTGGTCAGACCAGGTAGAAAAATAAAGGAATCACCGGCATCTTTCACATGAGAGTCAACTCATCAGGCACGCCAGGCACATGCGCCGCTACCATTCTCATTTTGATGAGTTGAATCAACTTTATAGAGCATTCAACTCATCTGGACATTGTGAAGCGTTCGCTCAGTAAACTAGTTGAGTCAACTCGGTTCCGTTTTAACATCGCTGTTGAGCAGCTGCTCGAATAAATTGGGCTTATTAACATGTTTACTGACAACAACGAGATAACTCGTAGTTTTGCGATCTTTTCTAGGGTGCACTCTAGAGACGCGTGGATGCGCGTCACCACTTGTAGCAGAACCACTCTTCGTGAGCAGCCCTGGTCTTTTGCACTTGATGAACCTGCGTCGGCTTTGGTGTATCTCACAGTCAGGGTTGCCACGCCACAGGGAAACCTGAAGAAACAGGAAAAACACAGGGAATTGAAAAATCAAAAAAAAAAAAAAAAAAAAAAAAAAAAAACAGGGAAAATCCAGGGAATTTCGAAAATTTCTTCAAAAACCTGGAAAATACAGGGAATTTATTTTCCTTCTTCAATTAAAGTTACAAAAATCAATTCCCAAATATATAAACTACCAAAAATTAAATAGTAATAATTATAATGAGAATATTAATAAAGTTCAGAAATAAAGTAAAATAAAAAATGGTAATTTTGCTTGAAAGTTTTTTTAAAGTAAATATTAAAAATTTATCATAAAAATAGAATCTTGAATTTCATGATAATTTAGAGTGTATGAAATTAGTCGTCAATAATCATTGTTCTGGGTCACTTATACACTTTTAGGTCCATGGCTAAGAGAAGTTTTTTTTTTTTTTTTGAATAAAAAGTTGAATATATTCAACCACCATGCTATTATTTCAGTTATTATGAATTCTTATTTATTTTCCCTTATTTATTTAGAAATTTGTGTTTCGTTTTTTTACCCTGTGATGAAATTATCAAGATATTAATGTTCTTTTCCAAATAATCAGTGCTCGCTCGTTTGTAATGTTTTATTTTCATACAGGGAAAACACAGGGAATTTGTTTTCCAAAATTGAGTGGCAACCCTGTCAGTACACATCGGAGTTAATAGTTCTCCTGTGTTCAAGGAATTCAATAAAGAGTGGACCTCGTACGTCGAAAATGACTGTCAATAGGATGGTGCTCTTTGTAAGAGCCTCAGATCTGTCATGCGCATGCGAGCGTTCGCGCATTCTTCGTTTCGATCCACGCTGGATACTCCAATCGCATCCCTATATTTCCTCGCTAAGTTCTCCCATAGCGGCATACGCAAATATGTTAACGGTTTCGTTGTAGTGAAGTGTGGTACCCTTTTTTTTGAACACCCCTAATATATTCTGAAATTTTACCCTATGAGCTTTAAAATGATGTATTGCAAGATACAAAAATACAATGTTACAAGGTTATTCGAATTGACCTTTGACCTTGAATGTTTCAAAAAGCTATTATTTTGAAAGTCTGGAAAAAAATATATTTTGTATACATTGTTTTTTATTTAAAGTCCCTTTGAGGAGTTCAATGGAGTAATTTTACCTGTTGTTGTTGTGATTATTTTACTTATTTATTTATTTATTTCGTATCAATTGTTTCTTTCTTTATTTACCTACATCTTGTTGGTCCTGTGTGATACAATGTGGTGCGCGGGGAGTTTTTTTACGTTTCCTTTTCAATAATAATAATAATTATGATAAAATTATCTTCTAATTTTATTCTAGATACATACATTTTCTGAATGTTTGTAACGTTAAATTTTAGTGACAATGACTTTTATCTTCTCATTTTATTTTAGAAACATTCAACTTCTAAATGTTTGACACGTCAGAGTTCAGTGACAATGACTGTAATCTTCTCATTTCATTTAAAAAACATACATTTTCTAAATGTTTGACATGTCTAAGTTCAGTTACAACTACTTTTATCTTCTCATTTTATTTTAAAAACATTCAACTTCTAAATGTTTGACTCGTTATAGTTCATTAACAATGACTGTTATCTTCTTATTTAATTTTAGAAACATTCATCTTCGAAATGTTTGACATGTCGAAGTTCAGTGACAATGACTTTTATCTTCTCATTTTATTTTAAAAACATTCAACTGCTAAATGTTTAACTCGTTATAGTTCATTAACAATGACTGTTATCTTATTTAATTTTAGAAACATTCATCTTCGAAATGTTTGACACGTCAAAGTTCAGTGACCACAATGACTGTAATCTTCTTATTCTATTTTAGAGACACACCTTCTAAATATTTGAAACGATCAAGTTTAGTGACTGATAATAATGGCTATTATTTTCTCACTTTGTTTCAGAAGCATACATTTTCTAAATGTTTAAGACGTTCAAGTTCAGTGACACGCAATTGATTTGCTTGTAAATGAAAAAAAGGGGGGCGGGGAGTCACTGAAATCTAGTCATTCGACTTTGAAATGTTGTTCCGCCTCTCATGATGAAACAAGTAGTTGTTAGCACCGTGCTCAGATCGATAAGAGGGCTGGAAAACATCGAAATGTCGGCAGGTCACTCGGGTGTGCTTGAGGTTTTGACTAAATTGTCATTTTTCTTCTAATGAGAAGTTATTCAACGACATCGATTCAAATACGAACGCTGCAATAAAACTTATCTTATTGTGTCTTATACTCTTTCAGCTTTGTTTTGGCTGCGGCAGGTGAGCAAACGTTTCAAAAGTAAGGGCTGCGGAGTCGGAGCGAAAACGTCCTCTGAATCCGAGAATTTCAGATCCTTTGACTCTGACTCCTTTATCTAAAAATTAGTCTGATCCGACTCCGACTGCGCAAACACTGCCCGAGTGGTGGACTTTGCAGGAAAGTGACCAACTCCGACTCTTCGACTTCGACTCCTCAGCCCTGTCAAAAGTAATGTCATTTTTTTACATCCATGAATAGTAGCTCCCTATGGCACTTTCAACTTAATGACAAAATGTTAACAAAATGTGCTGACATTATTTCGCCTTATACTCTAAGTTAACTTTTACCGCCTTGTCGTGGGTGCGGCTGGTATGCAAGAGCTTAAAAAGTGTTTTAATGTTTTTTTTTTTTTTTTTTTGCATCCACGGGGAAAACTTACGATGACACTTTTAATGAATGGCAAAATGTTTCCGAAAATGTTTCGGCATTATTGCGTTTTATACTCTATATTAGTGGTGCACAACCTACGGTCAATGTGATCCATGTGACCATTTGACATCAAACAGTCAAAATTTGTTTAAAAAAAACAGTTGGAAACTGTGCATCAATAAACAGGATTCGTACTTCATTAAAAAACCCTTAAGAAACCCCTAATTTCATCAAACAAAATTAAGATCCATAAAAAAAACCCCTAAAAAGTCCTTAATTTTCTGAAAATTTCCTTAATTTTGTAAAAACTATATCAAGTTCGGTCCCCATTTTCGTATTTTTTCTATTTCCTCCCCTCAAACCTTGGGTGGTCAACTTCACAGGTTTTACTGTATTTTAAACTGAAATTTAAAAAATAAATACTATGCTTTTGGAACAATATGTGCCATGTATTGTATTAATTACTACACAGTTATTTGAAACATAATTAACTGGGGAAAATTTTTATATTACCTTTGAAACTGGTAAATTAGCCTTTTTTAAATTTTTGTTGAAATCTGGAATATCATGGACTCCAGAGGCTATTTTGATCTCATTCTTTTTCTGCATGATTTTAAAAGAGTTTTTTTTTTTTTTCTGATTTCCTCCTTTTTGCTCTCTGACCACTCTCATTCCTATAATGTATGAAATTTTAAAATATAATTCACTGATAATGAAGCATCACAGTCAATTGCACCTCTCCCTGCATTTTGGGAACAATGTTATGCATTTATGTATGTCTATATGTATATAATATATATCAAGTACTAACCCTCCCTCCCCGCTGAAAACTTTGAAATGGTGCACCTAAAGTTATCTATTTCAGATGAGTCCTTTAAAATTTTTGAGAGTCCTTAAGAAGTCTTTAATTTTCACTTTTAAAAATGTGTATGAACCCTGAATAAAATAAGCATGTAGGAAGGAAAACAACAACATACTTGCAGTAAGTTAGCGCCCTAAACCAGGGCTAAGGCAGAAAAACATAAAATACTTGATTTGTAATTTTATTTCCTTTTCGAGTTTTTTCCCAGTTTCATTCTAAAAGATTTTAATACACTAAAATTGTGCATATGTTCTGGCCCGCGAGATTCATTTTAGTATAAGTTGTGGTCCACGAGCGAAAAAAAGGTAGGCGCTACAACTCTTCATTAGCTTTTGCCACTTTCTTCTGAATGCGTTTGGTAAGCAAAATGTGCAAAAGTTATGTCGTTTTCTTTCTTTTTTTTTTGAGCCATCACGAATTGCTTATTGTTTTTATTTGACCTTTGTATGACAGTCCTATGATTTTATCCCCCCCCCCCCCGCCTTCATTGCAGCATCACCCGTCCACCGGCTCCTCCCGATGCTGCTCCTCTAGCAAGCACCGTCTCCAGGTTGCGTCTATACCCTGCATACACACGCATACTTACAGACACGCATGCCTACACACACATGAACGCCTACACACTGTCGTACACATACACACACATGCCTAAATGTATACACACGCCTGCATACACACACAGATGCCTAAATGTACACACACGCCTACATATACACACACCACCACCTACACACACACGCCTACCTACACACACGAACGCCTACACACACATGAACGCCTACACACACACACACACACAAACGCGCGTACATGCACATACACTCACTCACACGCCTACACTAAGACACACATGCCTACATACACACACGCACACGTCTACACAAAGACACACACGCCTACATACACAAACACGCTCGTGATTGCGAAAAACATAATTTGAATTTAAAATGCCAAAAATTCAAATTTTCTTTCGGGGTTTCTTTTTTTTTTTCTTTTTTTTTTTTTTTTTTTTTTTTGCATCCGTGAAAATAACTTACAATGGCACTTTCAAACACGGCGAAATGGTAACGAAAATGTGTTGGCATTTCCGAAACAGCTTTTCGAATCTGGAATGGAGGCCCAGAATAGCGGATTCTCAAACGATCCCCTCCTTGTGGAATGTTAGAGGCGAGGGAGATGGTAGCATCACATTCTTACATGCTGTTACGCAACGATTACGATTACCCCCCCTCCCCCTCAAGACCTTTTTTTTAGCCGTTTTGTCAATCATACTGTGATAATATTATGTATCGGGTCGATCTCAAAAAATAACTTAAGAGTCGTCAGAATTAATGTATTTATGAAAAAATTGTTTTCATAATATAACGCTTATTATTTTAGGTATTGACTTAAGTGTAAATATTCTGATCGGCTGAGTGCCTTTCATTCGAATGTTGGTCACTCTGAAGGTAATTTTTTCAGGCTATGACTTGTGTATCAGTACAATTATTCGATACAGATAATGAACAACACACAGTGCAAATAGGAACAGTAAGATTAGCTGACTAATTGCATTCATTTTTCTTTCGAAAGACGTAATCTAATAAGCGCCGTTTTCCGTTAAATTTAAATAACTTAAACATCTCATTTATGGTCTATTTAACCAACGTACAGCAACAAAATAAAAACGCAAGAAATGGCGTCAAAGTGTTTTGAAAATTAAAATTCTTCGAATCAGAAATAAGTTTTCTCCCCATCAAAAATTTTGAATCTTTTGAATGCGTCAGAAGCAGACGCGCAATTCCCTAGCTCGATTCAGTTTATTAGGAAGGAATTCATTGTACAATTCACGAATGACGTCAAAGCGCTTGGGAAATTAATTCTCGTCTCTTACAAATTTCGAAATAGAACGACTTAACATTATTATTTTCAAAAAACTTATTCAAGGAATGTTTAAAACCTTTTTGTTGAAGATGAATATTTTCAAGTAATATCTATGCATACAAAATTCTCAGGATTTAAACTACTGGTCTTTTAATTTGTATGAATCGAAAATAAAATGCTCTGTTGAAATTTTTCAAAACATTCGTTTGCAAATGTATGGAGTTTTCAGTACTTTTGTACGAATCATTCTTTTTTCTCCAAATGAAGACGGAAAAGTATCAAAGCTATAAGGATCTATTCCAGAAACAAAATGGTAGCATCTCGCTTCGGATTGATGTCATAACTCTTCCCTCAAATCGTCTCCGGTTGCTGCATTTCAATGCGGAGACGGTTTGAGGGAGGAATTATGACGTCAACTCGAAGCGAGATACTACCGATTTATTTCTGGAATAGGACCCGTAGTTCGCGCGTTTTTCTCAATCGCAGTATTTCGCCATCAAGTACTTTTCTTGCCAAGTGTGATTTCTGTACCTGAAGAAGTTATGAAGAAAATTAAAAAAAAAAAAAAAACAAAGTTGAAAAATAGATGAAACCTGTAAGAAACTAGTTCCGATTAGTTTTTGGTGCTGATTGAGTCGGGAGTAATGGAAGTTAACATTTGCTCGATAGCGTGATTGCTATATCTCATGAAGTGATGCCAAAAATCAAGCACATGCAGTTCATGCACAGATGAACGATGGACCTTATGGTAACAGATGCTGAATAGGTTTTGATGCTAATCATTCAAGGAGAATGGTGCCTTGATGATTTTGAAACTCAGAATACTTATTAGAAAGTTGCAAAAGAATACTTTGTAATGGGTACAACGTACTGTTTTGTTTTGACATTGTTCGTCAAAACCTTTCAAAAGTTTTGTATAAGCAATGCTAAGGAGAGCAGCTGGGTTTTATTACTTTTTTTATTATTACTGGGTTTTACTTTTTTATTATTTTATTATTACTGGGTTTTTGTTTCGTAAACTTTTCTCACTTTCATATGCGATATAAATAAAAAAATGCATAATTTATTAACACTTCATTCGTGAACATTACTGCCAAATGATGAGTATAGCTCTTGAGAATTTAATGTATCCTCTTTAATTATCGTCTACGCTCAAGATTTTTCGGATTGCGTTGAATGCTGCATCACGTAACCTCTAGAAAATAAAGCTCTTTTGTTATAGTAAGAACCCTTATTGTAACTTGATCGAGCTTTTCTTTGATATGTGCTCTCATAGTTCTTCTCTTATTTAATTATTTTTTTAAAAAGAATTTGTACAATAAAAATACATTTTTTTAAAAAAAGTTCAATAAAAATTTTCGAGGAAAAACTGGATGTATATCTATGAGATATTCCAATTTCGTATTCTTCTGTATCTCATATTTATGTATTCGTGCTTCTTAATTTAAAAAAAAAAGAAACAAACAAAAGAACAATATTAATAAGTTCATCCACACATTGAACTGTTGTTGCCAGCAGCGTATTTATGTATCTCGAGACAGTCGCAGCAGCTGTTTCAATCTATCATGCTAGCTCAGCGGTATCACGTGGTTGTTTCGTTCGGCGATTGTACCCACCTTTCCCAATGTAAGTTATGCGAAAGATTTTTCTTGCAGACAATTTTGTTTTTTAATTCGTTAGATGCTTTGTGCTCCAGTGAATTTTCGTAACCCACCGTAAAAATAGCTCTATAAATTCTCACTTGACGTATTGTTTTCTGCAGGGGTATCCATCAACCCCATGAGCGTTGCGTTACCCCCCTCAAAAACTGCGGAGTACCCGCCGCCCAGAACGAGTGCCTCCCCCCAGAGTGAGATTAAAATTCTGGCAAATTACCCCTCCCTCTAAAAATTTGAAAGGAGTATTGTGCGCCATGGATCTCCACCCCTCCCCAAACCCGGGTGGGCACCCCTGTTTTCTGATCATAACTGGGAGTCTCAGACACAGTAGTTTACCCCGAATTATGTTGTTGTGAAATCCAATCTACCAACATGGGCGTAGCCAGAGGGAAGTAGGGAGGGGCAACCGCTTCTCCCTAGAAGATAACCCACGACTCCCACGCTCTTTCCTTATTTCACCAAAGATAATTTAAAATTACAATTTTAGTACTTCAGTTTCGAAACATTTTCGAGTCACATAGCCGCTTTTTCTGTCCTCATCCCACTAAAAATAATGTAAAATGTTATTTTAGGGGAAGAGGAGGACTATAATTTCATGCATTTTCCGGGGTCAGCAGGGAGAGGGGTGGGCGAACTAAAAACCAACATCTTGTTGTGTCTACGCTTGCCCATCCCTAACTGGAATCGTATCTACACCCATGTCTATCAGATGATTTCCTAGATTACGGTTCAATTTTATCAATTTAATATTTTTTTATAGATGTAAAACTAAGTTCATTATAGAGTCGTTAAGAGTGATTTTAAGCAATGTGGGTTTTTATTTTTTAACAACTTTATACTGTTTAGTTTGTTTGACTATAACAAAAAACATTAAAAAAAAACTGTAGGATTCCCAATGCTGCACTCTGATGGCAATACCTGTAAGTTTTCTGCTTTTTATTTTACGAAGTAAATTGGCAACATTGTACACAGTTCATTGAAGTAACGGTTCTGACGTTACTCTTGACAGTTGATTCGAAGTTGTCGAAACCTGTCCTCCCATACATTGTAATATTCTATTCAATATGATAAATGTGTGGTTCAGTGCTATTAAATTTGGATTTTTGAGCATTTATTTCACTGGTATAAAGATTGACTACTTTTGCTCAAATAGTTTATTTTACGTCCCATTTTTTACATGGTTCGAAGTAAAAATGTCATGGTAACTTTGAGCAAAGTTTATAATTTATGATAATTGGTTATTGTAATTTTATTTCTTTATTTCATGCAACTGTACTTTACTTTTGGAATTTTCCTTCAATTTAATGCCGATAAATGCAATACCACTATACAGGTATAAGTTGGAAAGTTAAAAAAAATGTGTGTCGAAGTCACTCTGAATGTTTGTACATTGCCATGGTTTAAAATGAAATATTCCAAGTAAAATGATTTTGTTTTGTCCCAAGAGACATATACAGTAGACCCTCGTTTTACGTGGGTTCATTTTACGCTTTCAATTGCTTTTGGGCACAATGTCTTTTTTAAAATCTACACCATAACCTTTATATATGTCGATTAATCTCATTACTGTATTTGGCGAGGCACTGAATAATTTGTTCACTAAGTCATGAAAAGGATGAAGTTTTTGATTCGATTATATGCGGTTTAAGATTGGACACCTTTATTTTATTTTACGCGGATGAGTTTCGGTTTTACGCCGGCAATGCAAACAGATAAAAACTTTTCCCCCTCTTTCAGAATCCAAACTCTTAAAGACAGCAGATTACGCTTAATTAACTGCATTTTGGCGTGCTAATAATCGAACTTGGACGATCGGAGACATTTTATGCGACTGGTTCCAGAGCTCTCTACAGGAGTAAAGTTTTTAAACTCACACAGTGACAGTTCAGAACTCAATGGAAGAAAAGCTTTTAGGAGTGACAGAGGAGGCCAAAACCAACGAGGATACCGACGTCGATGACGCACAACCAAAAACGTTCACATTAAACATTTTGAGCCATCCCTAGACAATAGAAATGATCTTTCTGATTTTTTAGTGAAAGAAATGCTGTTGAAAGTTTTAAATTTCACTAGTAAATACAGTTTTATTTGTCAGCACAACCTTTCTTCCTTATTTTTTTATGTTTATAGTTGAGTTTATTCTCGCTTGACAATTGTTGACTGTTCAAAGTTTCTCTCTTTACTTAACCGGGAGTTCCAAATTCCAAGTTCGTTGTCAGTGGCCAGTAGAGACTTTTCAGTTAATCGCCACTACTTTATTTTTGTTATTAGTAGCCACTTTATTCACCTTTTTTTTTTCAACCAGCAATCATAAAGCACTACGTTAAAAGTTGGAGTTGCAAAAGTAGACTGTTGCTACATTGTATACGTATTTGTTCACAGTGAAAAACAAAAGGGTAATTTGAAAATTAATATTGCTTCAACCAAATTTAATGTATGAAAATGCAATCAAATTTTTTGCACTTAAGCGAATTGATACACAATCGCGCCCATTAACAACGAAGTTGCTGGGACCAAATAAACTTTTCGTTTTGCTATAATTTCGTTATAAAAAGTTAGATAATACATAGTTAAACGTGAAAAAGGATTTAATCTATTATGTTATAGTCATTCTTTTTCATTAAGCTTTTATTTGATTAATCATCGTTTATGAAACTACTCAATTTCCTTATTTTCCGCTCTTTTTCTGTATTTTGTAGTGTGTTATGTCCATTAAATTCGATTTTCTATAATATTTAACTAAAACAGGTTATTATCACATTATTATGAAAGTTTTTTTCGAAATGTTGCATTCAAAAAATAAAATTTTTGTAAATTAAAAAAATATTAAAGTTTCGTTATATTTATAAATGAAGAGTAATTAATCAAAAGGGAACGTATCCACTTTTTAGAAAAATTCATTTTGTGACATTTTCTAAAGCTTTCAGATGACCTTTATCAAATCACTTACTCTCAAGAAGTCCAAACGCGGAAAATCCTATTTTGTTTAAGGGTAAAGTGTGACTTTTTGTTCAAAAGGTAACAAATCCGTCCTTTGTACGTTTTATTTCGAACAAAAGGGGACATATCCTGAAAGAATCTGTAGTACTTAAGTACTTTACTGTAAGACTTTTAAATCCAAAGGAACACATGTCCAAAATTCTCAAATTTTAATCCACTACTTTTAGGTTCATGTACTACTTCGAAAAGAGAATATGAGATGGTGAAGTATTAAGAGTTTTGGTGAAATTAGAATTTTCAACATTCAGGTTTTTGATCAAAAGGGCACATATCCAGAATTAAGATGCGGTAACTCTTTTTTTTTTTTTTGAGCAATCACGATTGCTTATTGTTCTCATTTGACCGTTTTTGGTGTCCGTGCCTTTTTCAACTTGGACCAGAAGCCGCTGCAGCACCACCGCCCACCGTCCTCTGCTGGCGGCGCGGCTGCTCCGGTTTTGAGCTATCCGCTTCTCCTGGTCGGAGGCGTCCATGTCCTACACAAACGCACGTTAGCACACATACACACACACACGACTTCACACACATACCCTCACACACACCTACGTGCATACACACAGGTCTACGCACGCACACAACTATGCACAAGTAACTGCCCAGGAGGAGAGGCAGACTTGGGGGGGACAGGAGCCGTTTCTAGAAACAATGACTCCAATGAGTAGGGTCCTGTCTCAGTTCGTGATTGCGAACAACATAATTTGAATTCAAAATTTCAGAATTCAAATTAATTTTCTTCCTTTTTTTTTTGAGCAATCAAGATTGCTTATTGTTCTCATTTGACGGTCCTTGGCGTTTGGTTCCTTTTTCCGCTTGGACCAGGGCCTCTGCAGCACCACCACCCACCGGCTGCTTTGGTCGTGAGCACTGTCCTCCGAAATCCGTTTCTCCTGGGCGGTGACGTCCATGTCCTACACACAGGCACGCTCACACACACACACACACATGTGCCTAAGTGCATATGCACAGGTCTACGCACAAACAAGCCTACACATGCGCGTCCGCGCGCCTGCCCACACACACACAACTATACACACGTAACCGCTCAAGAGGAGGGGCAGGCTTGGGGGGACAGGAACAGTTTCTAGAAACAATATCTCCAATGAATAGGGTCCTGTCGTGATTGCGAAAAACATAATTTGAATTCAAAAGTTCAAAATTCAAATTAATTCCTTTTTTTTTTTTCACAAACATTTCTTACTCTGGGCCATGATTTGCTGTGCTTTTGTTCTCAATTTTGTAACCAGAGAAGTTGATAAAGATATTTCGCTCTTACCCCAATTCGTTTTTCTCACCTCCTGAACATTTTTGGAAAATGGATATGTTCCCTTTTGCTAAATTAGTCCTCATAATGTTAGTTCACTAATTAAAATTTCTAAAATCTTTAAAAATCTGTTGAAACAAAAAAAAAATTATTTAAATTTTAAAACATCAGTTTTTTTTATTATTATAAATGAAAAAATCGTGATTTACGTCCTGCTTGGATCTGTAAAATATGGTTTTTCCTTTCCCAAAAGAGGAAAAAATACATCTTTGAAAGATATTGAAAGGTTATCAATACATTTTACAAGTACATAAAGTGTCTTTAAGATGCATGTAAATAATGCGTTTTACTTCCATACTTCCATGGAGGTTGTATTGTCACTGTGAAAGCGAAGTTCATTTACCTCAAGCTCAAGCTACTTTTCTAAATTTTTAACTTAATCATTATATTCCGGGGAATTTCCTTTAAATGTAAGCTTTTGAAGTTGCATGTGGATAGTAATTTCATGAAAGGTTGCTCTTCAGCTGGAAAAGAATGCGAAGAAGCTGGAACCGAGTGACGCATAAGATTTATTGGAGCGCGGTGACGCGTTTTCTTTAGACGTCACAAATGACGTCAGGAGGTACTTCAAAGATTTTGATTCACTTGTGATTCCAGCTGAGCAGAGATTGGAGGCACGGATGGCGTATTAGATTAATAAAAAACAAAACAGAAAGAGACGGGAGGCAAGAAAAGCATGCGATGATTTTTTTTCAATAAAAAAAAAAATACTAAAACTACAATAAAAAGAAAAAAAAAATGTTTTATAAAATCCGCGTGCAACTTAAAAAAGATTCGGCTTGTTGTTTGTGATGATAATGGTTGACTTAAATATAGTTTAGAACAGTTCCGCCTAATCTTTTTCGACCCGATGGCCGCTCCTCATATTAAAATAATTTTCGCGGGCCAGAACACTTATCAAGTTTAAAAATATTTATTTTTTGTATAAATAGAATGGGAAAATATTGAAAAGGAAAGAAATTTTTTCCAGCAATTGTTATTACTTGTTGCGTCTTTTATTTAATGCATCTATCTTTTTTGCACTGATGAAGGGGCTTGCATACGACAGCCCCGAAACAGCTGTTTGCTGAGTTTTTAACTCTATTTTTCTACTTTATTTGTACTTTATACACGTTGTTGTCATTTTTACTCAAATACAGTCGATTCCGGTTAATAGGACCACAATGGGACAGCACCATTCTGGCCCTAATAACCGGCTGGTCCGATTAAGCAAACATGACCTGTTTAGCTTAACCGAACATGCTATACACAAAATATTTAAAAGCCTTAATGATTATTGTGAGCCCCATATGTATGGAGGAGAAATTACTGTTTGCGAAATTTTTCCATTAAAAAATAAATTAAAATAAAGCGAATGTTTTTTTTTTACATTCACTCAAAAACGTTATCAGACAGATGCGGTTTTAGTTATTCCTTCCAGTCAGTATCGATTCAATTCAATAACCAGAAGTATTTAAAAATGTGAGAGTGCAAAAAATAAGTGCAATTAAGAACTAATCGGTCATTTGAAATTCCAATGGAATGCAAATTACGTATCTTATAATTATTTTTTGTTTTATTTATTTATTTATTTTTTTGGAAAAAATTACATATTATTGAACGTGCTAACTGAGTTCAAGAAATTTGAACTTTCGCTGAAACTTTGATCTCTGGTCTCTGCTGGAACTGCCGCCATGCAATGGGAGCTTCGTTAAGCATTTTTTTCCTGTAAATACTGCTGGTTTAATTGAAAATTTCAAGGAACCATTATTAACTTTTATTACACTAACTTACGTTCATTGACCCACTTGAAACTCTTATCAAGTGGGAGATTTATAATTTTTGGGAGTTTTTTCTCACGTTTCTCTTGGTTCGATTGAACGGATTTTTGGTCCCAATAAGCGAATTTTACTAGGCTTGTGTAATGGGATTTGTTTTTGTTCTTTAAGTTTTGGTCCGAATATGCGGCTAGTCCGATTAATCGGTGGTCCAATTAAGCGGATTCCACTGCAGTATCATTTCAAAAATGTAATTTAGTTGTTTGTCAAAGAATAAAATGAATTTTTTGAAAAAATTAATAAATATTTTCTTTTTATTCTTTAGTATCCATGGGACACATGTGTTCTCTTAGTTTTTGTTTTATGAAAATTAACTACGAATACATTTTTTTTAATGTTGTTTGAGCCATCGGAATCTTAAAATAAGCGAATAAAAAGATACTGTATTTCTTTTTAAGCTTTGCTGATTTCCAGATTCAACCTCACACTGTATGGTCAAAAAGGATTAATAGTTCTTCGGCGTTTAGGTTCGTCCAAGAATTAAATAAAAAAATTTTTCATATTCTTTTCACTTTTATCAAACTCCATTCTCCCACACAAAAGATAAGGAATAAAAAGTAGAGCACGCAACGTACCCCCTCGCTACTTTTTTTCTCAAGAAATGCAGGTCAAGGTCTGTTCGAAGAAGAGCGACCCTCAGCATTTTAAACGCGTGATGTAAGGAAAAAGCAAAGCAGTATCGAATGACGTCACATTTGTATGACGTCATAATCATGAGCTCTGTGATTGGTGGATGCGTTGGGTGTCGAGCCCCCAAAATCGACTCACTCTTTGGCAGAAGTACTTATTGGAGCACGTACTTGAACTGGATATTTTATTCTTTGTTTCAATTAGACTGTGGTAGCTAATCTCAAGAAAGCAATCGTCTTTCAGATATCCTAGCGATTTCTTTTTTCTTTCTTCCTTTTTTGTTTTATGGAAGAATAGGGAATAATTTTCGTGGTTTTCGTTTTGAATACTGAAACTATTTGGGCGGAGATAAGAAAGACAACTTAAAGAATTGAATGAGCCATATTTCCCCTGATAATGCCTGACCCCCCCCCCCTTGTGTTAAACGAGAGCAGTTTTACTTGGCCTATCATTTAGATTTTTTTCAGGGGGTGTGGGACGATGGGTGTTCAACTCAATGCAAATTTTGCCGGAAGTGTAATGCAACAAAAAACCATCAGCGAACAAAACCACGCCCGCTAGTATGTAAAAAAAAGAGAGTTATAATTAATTTGAATTCTGAAATTTTGAATTAAAATTAAGTTTTTCGCAATCACGAGTTGCAACAGGACCCTACTTATTGGTTACTGCCCCACTCACTTGTTTCTAGAAACGGCTCCTGTTCCTCCTCTTGGGTGGTTACGTGTGTACAGTTGTGTAAGTGTATGTGGTGTAGGCTTGTGTGTGTGCGTAGACCTTTGTGAATGTACGTTGGCGTGTGTGTAGGTGTGTAAAGGTGCGTGAGTGTATGTGTATGAGTGTGTATGAGCGTGCGTATGTGTAGGACATGGAAGCCACCGACCGGGAGAAGCGGCTACCGGGAGGAGTCGCGCCTGCAGAGGGTGGTGCGGTTGAAAAAGGAACCAAACATCAAGGACGGTCAAGTGAAAACAATTAGCAATGGTGATTGCTCAAAAAAAAAAAAAAAGAATGTTCATAGGGGGGGGGGCAATTGATCCCCGTTGACAAACCTAAATGACGTGCCAAAATATATAGATGGTGTTTAACATTTGAAAGTGTAATTTTTCATGAAAATGACAGTGTTGCGATATTAAACGAAAAAATGTGTAGCATTATTTCGAACAGTAAATTGTATACACATAAAGACATTTCTGTGCGTTGTTTCAATTTTTTTCTTTATTTGCGTAAAAATGCAATTCATCAAACCATTAAGTGATGAAACTATCCGATGCTTTCATTCATTGATATTATCTATCTTGCATTTGGAAGCAAATTTGGGCATTAAATGATTGATTCTGATTCTCTCAACGATGAATGGAAGAAATGCTTATTTAAAAGAACGGCTGACATTTTTAAGTTAGATTTAAAACCCGAAATTGAAACATATGTTTCATTTGAAGATAATACCGAAAGTACTGGTACATCATTATATCAAATGCCTTTTTTAGGAGAGTAGCAAGAAATACCGGTATTTGGTTTTGCAATTAGTATTACACTTTATCCAAATTGACTTCTCGGCATTTGACTGCTTTTTTTAAATCTAGGCTTTGTAATTTTTAGTGCAGTGGCGAATTTACCTCATCTCAATTGCGAGGGTTTCGTGTGCAATTCTAGGGATGTACAAAAAAAAAGTGTTACAAAGTTCTTTGATAGACAAAGCAACCCCCTAAAAGGTATTGCGACGGCTAGATCTGAAACTTGTCCAACTGGCTAGAAAATGATGTGTTTTGCCACTTGTTCATAGACTGGGTTGCTGCACCATTTTTGATTTGAACTTCCAAAAATACCTGAAGCAGATTCTAAAGATTCTCCAGTTTTGTTGAGCAATCACGATTGCTTATTGCTTTCATTTGACTGTTTTTGGCGTCCTATCATTTTATTTTCCCACCGCCACCCTCCGCAGCATCACCGTCGATCGGGTCCTCACGATGCTGCTCCTACAGCGAAAGCCGTCTCCAGGTTGCGTCCATGTCCTACACACACGCGCATACATACACAACTACACACACACACGCGCATACATACACAATTACACACGCACACACACAAACACATACACTCACAAACACATACACACATGCAAACACATACACAAAACTACCCACACATTCATCCCTGCACACAGACACAAACACATATGCCTACACACACATACACTTACCCCTCCCCCCCCACACACACATTCATACACACAACTACCCACACAGTTATGCCAGCACACAGACACAAACACACATACCCCCCATACACAAACACACATACCCGCCATACACAAACACACATACCCCCACACACAAACACACACTCGTGATTGCGAAAAACATAATTTGAATTCAAGATGTCAAAATTCAAATCAATTTTCTTTTCTTTTCTTTTCTTTTTTTTTTTAAATACTTTGCTCATTCCATTTGCACGAATCTGACATGTTTGCGATTTAACTGAAACGATAATGCAGAAGAAATAATAACATGTCAAGTTATACGTTTTGGCGTGTAAGAACGTTGCAACCTGACTACTGTTGTTGTCATGTGCCAGCTAGGCTGGCAATTTGGGGTGCGCTGCTTCACTTTTCCTGTACCGTTATTTGGAGTCCGACTTCCTCAGTAATGCCACAAAGACCCGTTTATAGGGTATGCAACCATTCACAGCATAACAACACATTCACACAAAGAAATGACAAGGACAGGAGAGAGAAAGTACGTCCATGCCTCAGCCAGGATTCGAACCCGGGACCTCCCCATCGCAATGAAAAAAATCGGAACTTTGGAACAAGTACACACCTTTAACCTCCATAACTGCAAATCAGACCCATAGATGTAATATTAACTGGATACACAGCGAGAAACCGGTTCCATAGGCAAAGTAGTAGACGGGCAAGTGTCCGAAAAGTCACGCAAATAACTTTTTGTCGTAGCATCCTCTGGAGCTCAGTGGATGCATCCTCGTAAGCTACGCTTTTGCCCGTTTACTTCAAGACTCGCGCGCTCAGTGGCGGCCAGTGACTGCTTCTACAGAGTTTTACATCTAGTTGTACGAAAGCTCAGACCGCTGTTTCTAGCCACAACACAAAGCATCAACTCTTGGACATCTAGTTCCGGCCTTCTCCGTTTATGTCAGATGCGCGAAAAGAAAAAAAAATTAATTTGAATTTTGACATCTGGAATTCAAATTATGTGCTTCGCAATCACGATTGTGTGTGTGTGTGTGTTTTTATGTAGGCGTGTGTGTTTGTGTGTGGGGAGGGGGGTATTTGTGTAGACGGTATGTGTATGTGTGTGTAGGCATATGTGTTTGTGTCTGTGTGCAGGCATGAATGTGTGGGTAGTTGTGTGTGTATGTGCTTGTGTGTGTGTTTGTGTGTAGGTGTATGTTTGTGTGTGTATAGTTGTGTATGTATGCGCGTGTGTGTAGGATATGGATGCAACCTGGAGACAGTTTTCGCTATAGGAGCAGCATCGTGATGAGCCGGTCGACGGTGATGCAGCAGAGAGTGCTGGCGGGAAAATAAAATGATAGGAATTCAAAACTGTCAAATGAAAACAATAAGCAATCGTGATTGCTCAAATAAAAAAAAAAATTATGGGTATTACAGTCTGGTCAGCGGTAAAAGCTAACGCCCGGTTTTCAGGCGGAAATTCACGCATCTCTTAGTTTTCAGAGGTGCCAGCTTTTGCAGATGTGTTTAAGTAGAGCTAGATTAAACTGACAAAGAACGCGCATCAAATTTTTATCCCCCCCCCTCTCATCTAAATAGACTCGTCTTTACTGGACGTTTGCCTATTCCATATCATCCGTGGTCACATTGTAGGAAGTATCGTCAAATTGCGTAACTTAAACCCATCTTTTATTTTCATGTGTAAATGCAAAATTGATGATTAGACAGTTTTGACGACCATGTTTTGAGGTGTAAATAAAAATTACTTTTTAAAGAATAACTATCCATTTTTTAACGTAAGAAAATTTTCCGCAGACAATACTTCTTTAAAATTCAGCAGAGAGAAAAAAAAAGCTCCCATCTTATCAAAAGGCAAAAATTGTGTCACCGTACCCGACTACAAACAATAAACTCAAAATTAATAATAGTGCTTCTATGCCACATAACACAATTTTCCGCATTATAGTGGTCAACCTTGAAAACACGCTTTCAGGGCTTTGTATTATATGCGTAAGCAAGTTGCTTTATTATTTAATATTCTATTAAGAAAATGGCGTGACAAGAGGACATTTCCATTAACGTGTTGTTTGCCGAACTCTCGTTTGATAATAGTCGGTGGCTGGCTTTCACTAAACAACTGCGTTGCTACGGTAGAGCAAGAGGCAGGTGTTTTATTGGATATGTTTTGCTACTGCCGTTGTGGTAATTACTGATGGGGAATCAAAGTGTAGTTGGAGTAGGGGCTAGAGATGCGAAATGTTGATGCGATAGGAAAAACGTATTTCCCAGTTTTTTTCTGGAACAACTGAAGGGCTCAGGGCAGGCACTTTTCGGTCAAAATTTTTGTTTCTCATAACAAAAATCGAAATAAACATGGTAATGGATCATGTCATCCGGAGAGAAACATATTTTGTTTTAATATTGCAGTATATAGAATGTGCTAGTGGTACCCGTACGGCTTTGCCTGTAATAGAAAAATTAAAAGATCTTTTGGTTCTCCTGTATATTTACAAATAATGTATGGTGAATTTTCTCCCCAGTTGGCTTGTACCCATGTTACGGTTCCACGTTATGATAATTTCGTATCTCGCCAATTGGCTTGTGCCCATGTTACGGTTCCACGTTATGATAATTTCGTAATTTACTCGTCCATCTTGTGATAATTGTGTTCTTAAAATTTGAACAGAAAAAGAACCACATCGAATTTTCGAAAAATCGCTTCGAGGTGCACACCCCCATGCTACTAGCTAACTTTGTGTCAAATTCCATGAAAATCGGCCGAACGGTCTTGGCGCTGTGTGCGTCACAGAGATCCAGACATCCTCCGGAAATCCAGACAGAGATACTTTCAGCTTTAGTATTAGTAAAGATAAGTTTGAAATTGGCCTACTGAAAAGTTCACATTCTTGCCCCGAGCCCTTCAATTGATCCAGTGAGAAGCAAAGGGATGCAAATGGACTTTTTAAAAGTTTTGAGTAAAACGTGTTTAAAGTTCAGATCGTAGGTAGGCTTTCATAGAACTTCTAGTACCATCTCTTGCCACAAAACATAGGAGAGGTTCTCTTACACTTTGTACTGATTATTTCAAAATTTTTAATTTTCGCACTTACATGACTTTGCAATTCACTGCTTTAATTTTTGAAAAAATGGATTTTGTTTTTTAAACACATTAAAATGTAGTTTTTACTAGTTATATTTTCATAATGTGAGTGCATTTTGGACATCCGTTAAATTAAAATATATAAAATATTTATTCAAAAGATTCCACTGATTAATAATATTGATATTCTAATTTCAGTTTTTGTGAGAAAAGCAGCAAATAATACTATGGTGTAAAAGGAAATAAAATTGTCTTACAACTTGCACTATCAAAGTTAATGTTTTCGCATGTGGTGTTACTGAACATAATTTTTTTTACAAGAAATGCGTTGCAATGTAAATATTATAAATTTGTTAGTACGCTATTTTGTGCTATAAATATTAAAATTTTCAATTTTCCCGAGTGGAAATAATCTTCGAAAAAGCGGGAAGGAGGGGGAGTCCCCCCTCCCAAATTTCTCTTTTTCCCCTAAACATTCCCATCTGTAGCAGGACCGGATGGGACAATTAAAAAATTTATATTCCTTACAAATTATTTTCTACTGCATGAACATTGTAAATTTCCGAACAGCATATTAAGAGAACTCAACAACTTCATAAATATATAAACTCGATGGTACTTATTCGATTATTAGTTTTAATAACGATTAAAATACAATAAAAGTATCTCTTTCCTTGTTACACAAGAGAAGGAGGGGACATGCATTTCAAAATTAAAATGCACGCATAGCTTTTAAAAATATTATGTAAAATGAAAAAGAATGCATCACGTACGGAAAATTATATGTTATTGATATAATCTATTTTATCTAACGTAATACTAAAAAAAGTATCCCTAAAATGAGAAATATTCCTCTGCTACCAACCATATTCGGCAGTGTACTGTTTCCACCTCTTGTGTAAAGTTGACAAGAGAATGCATGGTCTTTTAGAGACGTTTAATACGATCAATATTTACAGCTATATTACAAATTGCAGATTATTTAATGTTACAAAGATATTTTGAACTATGAGAGCCATCATCTGAGACTCCCCAGCTCTCTGCTCTACGAGTGTCTCCCCCTTTGACCTATTTACTTTATCTTATATACGGGGATTCGTTTGGCGGGGAATGCACCCCTGTTTACAACAGTCAGACGATGTTGACAAGGTGGTTGAAAAATGTTCCCTATAGTGTCACAGACATCATATCACACCAAACGGAGAAAGTTTATGTGCACAACAAATGTCCAGCATCGGATAAAATTCAGCTATTTTGAAGATCTCATTTCCAACATTTCTCAAAAAAGAGGAGCAAAAGCCGTATTTACGTGTGGTCTTATATTTATCCAGCTCCCATTCTGGGGACAGATATAAAACACCAGCGTAACATGTTTTTCTCACGATGAGTGTGGTCTGGGAAAGAATTTCTAGAACGACCCCACACACTGAATCGAAATAGCAAACAACTGGGGGAATCGCATCGGTATAGCAGGGACGACTTTTGAAAGAAAAAAAGTAAAATCAAGCATAATTATGCAGTGTCATAATATAAAAAAGATTCCGGGCTGTTGTGCCGTGGTCTGAGTGTAGTAACTCCAAACGTTTCGACCGCATCTGAGGCGGTCATCTTCATGGCAGCGCTGACGAACCTTCCAGGGAAGCGACTTCTTAGTCGCTACTGACTAATATAAATATTAACTAATGCGAGTATCGAAGTGTTGTCAGTATTTATGAGGGAAGAGTTAGTGCCCTCTTGGTTCTGGTCCGGGATTGGCTGATGAACATCCGTCCTCTTTTCCGGTTGGTTGGAGTTAGAGCTCTCCTTCCCTTGAAGCTTCGTCCGCGCTGCCACTAAAGATGACCGCCGCAGATGCGGTCGAACCGTTTGGGTTACTACTCTCAGACCACGGCACAACAATTCGGAATCTTTTTATATTATTGACACAGACCGTGAAAGACTCCACTCTTTCATAATCTGTCTCAGTTAATAAATGGAGCAATGGGACCTCCCTATGTTGTTCCATCTCAGCATTTACACAGTATTTCAATAAAATATCTTATCACTATAAAAATACTATATTTGTGTGACATTTCTTCACCGCTACTTTATAGAAGTTACATCAATAGTTGTATAAAGCGTTGAAGGCAAACATGTTAATGAATGAGATTGAAAACTTATACTGAAAAAGATATAGTTATTAACATTGGGCAATGTGAAATAGTCCTTTCTGAAATTAATTTCGCATACCCTTAAAACTGATATGATTTACTGCACTATAAATAAGGGGCTATGATTGCTCCCTCTGGGGAAACAATCATCAATTAAAATCAACGCATAATGTCCCATTCCTCTGTACTATCCCCTACGGTAAAAATAAATAAATATGCTTTTCAATATTTCTTTAAATATTAATACATTCTACGTCACACGCTCTTTGCCATAAAGTTTGTTTGAAATAATCCGCATTTTAGATCACCAATTAAATGTGTCTTAAATTTTTCCCTGTGAGCTAATGTTACGGTTTTTTCTTTTCTCATTTTTTTTTTTTTTTCAATCTATTCAATAGAATTCTCCTAAAAGGAAAATTTAATGTTTGCATTATTTTCATCAAAATTTATTCCCAAAAAAGTTTTTTTGTAGCAAATCCGCATTTTTGTACCGGATCTACATGTGCTATAAATTTTCCCATACGACCTAATGTTATGTTATGTTTTTTTTTTTAACTGCTCAAGAACTGCCTTTGAAAACATGAAATCCGACGATTTTAATTGCCCGCATTCTGTGTTAGAAATGTATTATCTTTAGTGTTTTCACACACCAGCGAATTTGGATTGGGATTTATGTCTGCATTAAAATACCCAAAATGTGCAATTTTTTTATTTTTAATATTTTGAGCTGTTCGAAAATCGAAAAGCAAAATGTAAGAACCGGTTACATAGGAATCTTTTGAACAAAACAAATACTTTAAAATATCATTAGCAAATTCAGATGGGATTTAAATCTGCATTAAATTACCCCAAATGCGCATTTTTTAAATTTTATTCTATTTTATTAAATTTCTTGAACTGTTCAATTCGAAAAACAAAATGTAGGAATCAATCACTTACGAATCTTTTGAGCAAAACAAAAACTTTAAAATGTCATTAGCTTTTATAGGATGTCTTTGAATCTAAAAGCTTGCTATTTTGCATTGAATAAAGGGTTCCTTGAAACTAATAATACGTGTATGAAGTAATCTGCAATTTTGTGCGATAAAAAGTTATTTTGATTTTGCACAATGGTATTTATTTATTCGTATATCGTTTGCCATGAGCTCAGTCTTAGTTAGCGAGAATAAAATCATTGAGAAGAAAGATCTTTTGCCATTTTTTTCTCGACCGTGGACAAATAAAATTTTTGCTTTTGTTCTGAGGCATCTTCTGTAATCGGGGGATTTAAAATTTTTCCTGTTTTGGTTATTTTTCCGCGATTTGTCGAGACATTTTACAGATTTTTTTTCCAAGCCTGATTGTTGAACTCGCGTCACTTGACAAAACTTTTACTTTTGAGGTAGACCGTGCAAAGACGGGCGACGCAACTAGTTTTTATAACATATATTCAACTTTCTTTCCTGCCTCTTCCAGTTTAACGGAAATGTCAGCTGAAAAGGGCACGGCAAGCGTTTAACTTGTGTTATAACGACAAACCAGATGGTGAACAAAATTTTTTGGAAAGCGCTATATATTTATTCATTTAACTTTTCAAGCGTTCTGCCAAGACAGTGTGTGTGTTGGGGGGCTGGGGAGGGGTGAGTCTCCCCAGCATATGTCTGATAATGAGTGTAATTTGAATATGTTTACTCAGCAGAAGATGTTTCTTTAATTAAAATGCTGTTTAGTTGAAGTAATAGTTTATACGTTTTCGCTAAAAGGTCATTGAAACCTATAAAGACGAAAAATCGATAGCGCTTGTGATTCTTCATTCCAAAGCATCTCAAATTCAGTGGAATTTTAAGATTAAAATACATTTTGAAGAAATGATAAAATTGATTGTATCACTTAGCTTGGAAAATATTTATGGGTCAAGTATTCATCTTGAATATTTTTTTTTTTTTTTTGGTTACATTTTGTTGTTTATAAATATTAACGAACGTTTGTTTTTAATGTTTTAGTGAAGTTTGATGAAGAAACTCAAACTTTAATGCAATGAGCATCTTTGATCGCTTTAATTACTGTTGTTTAACTTCAAATGCTAAAACTATGTGCATTGATACGTGAAATACACCGCCAGCTCAGTCATTTCCAGCCGAGGACTGCAGTTTCGTGCTTATTAGCACTCATCAGCCCGGCATAGGAAAGTGACTGAACTGGAGATGGAAAACCTCTTAAGGAAGCCAAGAGTGCGAAACAAACTGGTAGCTAATATAGAATTAGCAGACCAGACGAGTGACCGAAGCAATGGTTCGGTTCAACTCGAAGATTGAACGCAAGGCAAAGTATATTCAGTAAATTACCGCCCATTAGCCAGGGCTAAAGCAGAAATACGTGAAATACACCGCCAGCTCAGTCATTTCCAGCCGAGGACTGCAGTTTCGTGCTTATTAGCACTCATCAGCCCGGCATAGGAAAGTGACCGAGCTGGAGATGGAAAACCTCTTAAGGAAGCCAAGAGTAGCTAATTCTATATTAGCTACCAGTTTGTTTCGCACTCTTGGCTTCCTTAAGAGGTTTTCCATCTCCAGCTCAGTCACTTTCCTATGCCGGGCTGATGAGTGCTAATAAGTACGAAACTGCAGTCCTCGGCTGGAAATGACTGAGCTGGCGGTGTATTTCACGTATTTCTGCTTTAGCCCTGGCTAATGGGCGGTAATTTACTGAATATGTACATTGATTTTAATGATAGCTATATGACGTAGACATCTGAGAACATGAATTTCTTGATGTCTGTTGTTTAGCTTCAGCAACAAAAACTTTTTTGAATTGAGGCAGTGAGAAGCAAAGGGATGTAAGTGGCAGAATTTAAAAAAAAATGGAGATAACAAGTACAAATGGTAGGCGATCATCTAGTCTACCTCGGAGCAAGAGATAGTACTAGTAGCCCTGGTAGGTTCTACTATGCAGCATGATTTAGAAAAAAATTTCAATGAAAGCCTACCGAGCCCCGCAAAAAAATTGTGGAACCCTTTGCTGCTCACTGTCTCAATTGAAGTTTAATTTCCAAAACTAAAACTTTTTTTATTAAAATTTAATTTCCAGAACTAATACTTTTTTGAATTGAAGTTTAATTACCACTTTTTGGAGTTGAAGTTTAATTCCCATAGCTAAAACTTTTTTGGATTGAAGTTTAATTTCCTGAAGTAAAACTTTTTTGATTTGAAGTTTAATTTCTAGAACATAACTAAAACTTTTTTGAATTGAAGTTTAATTTCCAGAAGTAAAACTTTTTTGATTTAATTTCTAGAACATAAAACATTTTTGAATTGAAGTTTAATTTCTAGAATAGAACTAAAACCTTTTTGAATTGAAGCGTAATTTCCAGAACTACAGCTTTTTTTTTTAATTGAAGTTAAATTTCCAGAACTAAATCTTCTGTGTCGATTAACGTCTGAAGCTATAAGCATGTTGTGCATTAAATTTCTTAAGTGCCTGCTATTGCAAGTTAGGAGCTAAAAACTATTTCTACATTGAGTTTCTTTGGGACTGCTGCTCAACGTCGCCAGTTCTTTAAAATAGATGTTGCGTTGAAAAAAAGACTATTCTTAAAAGTTGAGTAGGTAATATTTTAGCAAATAAGTACACTAATGTGTTGATTTTATCTTATTTTCTGTACAAAGAGAAACGTTTTATTTCTTATACTAAGTGTTTCATCTACACATGATTTAAATATAAATTCCAACAAAGTTTTAATATTTAAATCCAACTTTACTGAATGGAAATACGGTCTAATAGAAGAAAAATTGTCAGTCAGCTAAACTTAGAATATAAGGCAATGAAAATGAATATAAATTTGTTTATTAGATATTTACCCACTTATTAGCCGGCTAATTAGGATGATTGTTTAACAAACCACATCTTGACAGGTTCCGCAATTTACTTCAGTGCTTAATGACTATAATTGGCACAACGCAATTAGTTCTTAGTGTAATTACCTTATATGAATGCTTTATGCAGTTCTTAAACTGCAATTAATTTAATTGCCATAAAGCTTTGTAGGGCATATTTTGTTTAAGATATATTAATGAGTATATCTGGTAAGCATTTTTCTTTTATAGGAGAAAATATCGGGTACCCTGCATGTGAATGCAGTGAATTAAGGATAAATAGAAAATTATTGTGATGTTCTCGACTGTTGTCCTGGAAACAACCAAATCGTTTTTTTTCTTTATTAGTTGTGGTTTGTCAATATTGCGTAGAAAAAGGAGTCATAAATTTTGTGAGTTTAGTGGAAAGGTTGCCTGGAATGCAACCGATTTTTTTTTTCATGTCAAGCAAATTTTATTAGTTGTTTTCAATTTTTTTTTTTTGGGGGGGAGGGGGTGTGATGAGGGTGAAATACAAAAAAAGACACAAAGTAGACTAATAAATTTTCCACACTTCATGTCGTGCAAATTTAAAATCATAATTGAAATTTTTGAATTTAAGGTAAAAAGTCATCCTAGAAATTTTTTTTTTTCGAAGTCATTTTTATGAAGGAAAAGCTTATTCTACAATTTCCTGCTACACCTGCAATTGTTTTGGCTCAAGCAGACTAAAAAAAAATAAAAAAAATACAGCGTGAGCCTTATTGACGTTAGCGACTGACTTATTTTCATTAGAAAGCCGCTTTGGATAATTCACAAAATTTTACATCTTTACCTGACTATTTTAAAATCTTTATTACTTTTAACACGATATTTTACAGTAAAGAGTTTAGTTAAATGAATATCAATCATAAAAGGTTAAAAAGAGCGAGCAAAAATATCTTTATTTAGCGTTTAAAGTCTTCTTTGCGCCTGAAACGCAGGTTGAAAATTAAAATATGCTTTCTTCGCTTTTACCCTTCTTTCTATAATATTTGTTTCTATTTACTTTTTATTGCTATGACCTATTTACAATACAAACATTTTAAATGGATTAGCAACCCCTCCTACTTTTGCTGTTTTATTTTCTGTTCTTTCTTTTTTCTTTTTTTCATTTCCCTTTTCCACTCCCTTGATAGTAAAATTATGTTTTTGCTTTTCTTGCGAAGTCATTTACTTAAAGGAAAAGCTTGTTTTACAGTTTCCGTCCTACTTTTTTTCAGTGGATATATACAGGGTGTTCATAACAATGGCGGGAAATTCATTTAAAAAAAAAAAAAGATTTCAACATGATTTTTTTCTTATTTTGATCCTTATCTCAATGGGTACCCCCTCCCTCATACTGGTACAATAATTGCTAAAGGTATGTGAATGACTAACATCGAAAATTGAGTTCACTGAGAAATGACTCAGTGATGGTGTTTTCGCTTAAAAATATATTTTTCCTTAAAATTTGCGATGTTTGTTAAATACATAGCTGAACAGAAGCAACTTTTTACCCAAAGAAAAAGTATTTACTTTTTCAAATCTTTCGAAATCTCTCAAAGCGCTAAACTGTAAAGAAAATGCACTTGCATGATACACATTCCTCCTCCAAACTCTTTTTTTTTTTGAATAATCACTGTTTCTCATTTTATGTTAATTCTGTTAATTTTTGTTGCATCGGATCCCTTTTGAAGCAAATTCATGTCTCAGAATGGGGTTGTTTCCTTCAGTCAAAAGTAGTACTTTTTGTCATTGAAATTGATAGAATAAGCGAAAAAAAAAAAAAAAAAGAAAAGAAAAAGAAACATGGACCCAGATAATACTTTTATTTTCCCAACAGTTATTTTTTAATTAATTTTTTTAAATGTCCGATTTTTCAAACAAGGCGTGGTCTTGATGATGTCACAAATGATGCTCTTTGGCGCATTTTTCTACCACGTTTCCACGTTATGATAATCAAGATGCGAATTAAAATTGCGCTCTACGCTTGCTATCAATCGTATCGTTGCCAATACATGTGAGTAAAGATGCGAATTAAATACTTTGCCCTGTGACTACACTGAATGGAATTCCATCATTTGTGATGTCATCGGCAGAAATAGTAAACTTAGTCAAATTATTTTAAAAATGGTCCGATCCTATGTTTTTAAGCATGTTCTTTCAGAAAAAAATACTTGTAAAATTTTGGAAACGACCCCATTGAAGTTATTTAATAAATTATTTAAATTTTTGTCTCGGTCGGATCATTTTTGAAGCAAACTTTATCGCTCAGAAATGAAGTTATTCAATGAATTATTTTATTTTTTGTCTCGTTGGATTATTTTTGAAGCAAACTTTATCGCTCAGAAATGAAGTTATTCAATGAATTATTTTATTTTTTGTCTCGTTGGATTATTTTTGAAGCAAACTTATGTTTCAGAATTGATAAATTCATCAAATTTCTTCAAATCAACTCAATTTATTTTAAACAGATGCAAATACTGTTCATTTATAGGAGTAAACTCCAATGTTTTTTTTTTAGCGTGTAGGAACTTTTTTTAGCATCTAGTAGTAGCATTAAAAAAAAAAAATCATTGAATTATGCATTGTTTTTAAAACGCACAGCATAATAGATTCAAGTTTTTTGATAAAGAAACAACTGAGTGAAACATATCTGTATTTCAAAACCGTACGTAAACTGACGTTAATCACCTAATCGTAACTTTACAGGAGAGAGGGAGAACTTTGTCTGGAACATGCAAAGGATGGGACGTGCTACAATGCACTAATAAACAGAAATCATAATATTTGGACTTACGTTAGTCTGGCTCTGACGGTCTGAGGCAGGGTTGGCCTCCTAAGGCGGGGGGGGGGGGGGGGGGGGGGGGGGGGCATGGCGCAGACTGCGCCGTTAAAAAAATTTTTACGGGGTTGTTTTGAGGGGTATTTTTCTCTTTTTTTAGGGGGATCTTCGCGATTTTTTTTGAGGGGGGGGGGTGCGCTTTTGCTAGATGCGGAGGGGGCACCCCTGGTTTGAGGTACAGATAGTAACAACACTAAAATATGCACTTTTTGTATAGTTTATATATCCCGCCTTCATCAGCATAGTGAGAACAATAAGCAATCGTGATTGCTCAAAAAGCCTTGTTTTTTTTCACTTTAACGACCTGTCAGTCTTTTGAAAGCCGATAAGTTCCAATCTCATCTTCTGTATGGTCCCTTAAAACTTTGAAATGGAATATCTCCTTGAGTTTTGGTCGCACAGATATCAAATTTTTTGTGTCAGTTATAGTTTTTAATGGAGATTATTTCTCTAAATATTAATTAGGAGACCTAGGGCCCGTATAAAAAGTTAAGTTTTGTATTTTTTGACTCATTTTTATCTTTGCTTCAAACTTTCAACATCTTAACTCTGCATCTGATTTTGAACATTTTTGCAATCGGAAGCATAGACTAATAATAAGAGTAGACAGAGCTTTCTCAGACCGTGGGTCTCGCTCAGACTTGCTGATGAAAAATATTGGTTCATGGATACATCATGTGACTGGTGGAAGGTTTGGCGAAAACTTTGGCAGCATGGTTGCTAGATGGCAACATTATCTATAGTTTGGTACTCGACATGTATTTTAAGACGCAATGTGTTTTCACTATAATTTTTTTCCAGGTGCAGAGATGGAACTGTTTTTATTTTAGTTATGCATTATTTTGACATTAGTAATTAGTTTTTGATCACAGTTTTCAGTAATTTTTATTTCATTTGGAGCTGCTACGTCAGCGTTGGCGTGAATGGAATGGCGTAAGCGTTTTGCGTTAACGCGAAAATGTACTAATCGGTATCTTAAATTGAAATTGTAGGTAAAAATCTTACCGTTTGCCGATTCCTTTTGGGCGCTTGCATCTTTAATTGCTTAGAGAGTTATTGAAATTGACTAAAGAAAATGCACAGTACTAACTAAACGAAAAACTCACTATATATTAACAAAATATTTACAACTTAGAATAACAAATTTGCAGATCGGACTCCCTAAAAGATTATTCTTCCGTGCTCCATCAATTCGATTTATTTTATTTCTCGCGGGACGACGCCTGCTGTTGCTAGGATATCCACCAGTCACATGTTTTGGTTTAAGAGCAGCAAAAGGGTTGCCATAGCTCGGTCTACTCTTATTATTAGTCTATGATCCCCCCTTCATCAGCAATAACATCAGACACGTACTCGTCTGCACGTGCGGGAACACGAGTGCTCACAATAGCCGATGTAAATCTGAATTGTTTTAATCATTATTTCTCATTCTCTATTACATTTTCCGTTATATCGTATGACTTTTAAGGCATATTCATGTTCCAAAATTGAAGTATTTCATTACATTATTTTGATTTAAGCCAATATGCACTAAACAGCTGAAAATACTATTTATTTATAAGAGTGAACTATATGATCTTTCCTTAGTCATAAAGTGCAAAACAATTCGAGAGAGTGTGATTTTATTTCCCCGGTCCTTCGGGCAAACGGAATGCTTCTGTAATTGACCTCTCACAAAATGAGTTTCCGCATTCTTGTATTTCTTAGACCCCAAGAAAACGGAGCTGATTTACGTCAGTAAAAGGCCCAGCCAATTAGAGAGTCCGAATTGCGTAGCTGTAGCTATGGGAATCCCACAATCTTTTTCTGTTGATTTAGCTGGACTTTTGAGTGGCAATTGTGGCAGCTCTATGACGTTTATTTGCGACCAAAAGCGGCAGTTGAAGTGATGGTTATAGAAAGTTAAACTTCGTAACGGTCATTAATTTTCTAATAAAAGCAATGTGGAGGGGCCTTGTATTTATTTTATCTTATATATGGTCAATGGTGTCAAATTAAGCTGCTTGTTCACTATTTCTGCATGTATTAAATTACCCTATCATTCTACACCGTAAAAACATTTGTGAAACCGTGCTCTGTTAAATTGGTGGCAGTATAGCTGTTTCCGCTGCTCTGGAGTAACTTAACTGATATTGGTTTTAAAGTTACGTGTCGCTTGTGGAAGATCACACCACGGTAATGTAACTATAGCAGGGATGTTACCCTCCAAAGAGCAACGGCGCACCCCCCTAAATATCGCAAACACCCTCCCAAAAGCAAGAGCCCCCCCAAATAAAAAGAAAATATCCCTCAAAACAACCCCCCTAAAAATTTCAATGGCGCAACCCGCGCCATGACTCCCCCCCCCCAGGTGAGCACCCTGGCTATAGCATAATAAGAGTAAAATAAGAAATAACAACATCAAATAACACGAATTGCAGATTAATGCAGTAATTTGCAATTTGACGTTTTTATTTCTTATTTTACTTTTTATACACTAAAGTACTTATTTATTTTATTTTATGGCACAACGTTTCACGAATTTCTGTGTAAGTTAGCTAAGGTTACACCAGAATTTTTTGTATGCTTACGGAGAAATTGTTTGAAAGGTTACACAAAACTAAACTTTCATAAGGCTTTCGTGGATGGTTACTCATTTTTAAGTGTAAGTTGGTTTATGCTTCAAAGTAACTATTCGAGGGTTTAAATTATCCAAATATATATTGAATGATCAAGTAATAATTTCTTTCTATACGTTCTAAATTGAAAGTATAAAAATTAATGAGTAGGTTACAGTACTTAAAATTTCGTTATAACAACAAAAAACAGCACTTTAATGCTAGAAATCCCTTGTTATTTGTTATATTTGCAGCTTTTGCTTTCAATCATTCGTTTATTCAATACAAGTGGTACTCGCACGGCTTTGCCCGTAATAGAAAAATTAAAAGGTCTTTTGGTTCGCCTGTATATTTACAAATAATGTATGGTGAATTTTCTCGCCAATTGGCTTGCACCCATGTTACGGTTCCACGTTATGATAATTTCGTATCTCGCTAATTAGCTTGTGCCCATGTTACGGTTCCACGTTATGATAATTTCGTGATTTACCCGTCCATCTTATGATATTTTTGTTCTTAAAATCGGAATAGAAAAAGAATCACATCGAATTTTCGAAAAATCGCTTCGAGGTGAACACCCCCATTCTACAAACTAACTTTGTGCCAAATTTCATGAAAATCGGCCGAACAGTCTAGGCGCTATGCGCGTCACAGAGATCCAGACATCCTACAGACATCCTCCGGACAGAGAGACTTTCTGCTTTATTATTAGTAAAGATTTATCAAGTTCATGCTTTCTCACAGGAAATATACAGCAATCAACATTACACCAATTCGAAATTTATTTTAATATGCAACTAAGTCATTTTTACTGTACCAGGAGAGGAAATAACACCCGGAACACCTGAATGTGACCGAACCCACAACGCCAGTCTCACAGACAATTTGCAAAGCATTAGTGTTTTACCACTAGGTCACGAAGGCCCGATTTCGTTTCGCTCGGTACAGTTTACCGTCGATGCTAATCTTTATGCATGCGCTTTGAATTCTACCTCAGTTTTTAAAGTAATTTTGACTGTAGATGGGGCTTTACGCAAACCATAGTGCAAAGTTCTTCCATCCATGTGAGTTTTTTTTTTTTTTTTTAATGATACACACACACGACTTACTCCAGAATTCGTGCAACTTTTCATCCATTAATCTTGGCAGCCATACACAATTTTTTAGTGTATAACTCGAAACCAGACTGACGTAAGTCACAATATCACTACTTTTCAGGAGAACTTAAAGACGGGCCGCAATCAGGGTGACAGTTTGTTTATTGTTAAGATCTTCTTAATATGTTACACTGGGATCTTTCTTAAAACTTTGTTTATCGCGATCTATCTTCAAAACTTTCTGTTTAATAATGAGAGGAGGGATAGAACTTAAATATTTAGAAAACCTTCGTTTTACAATAGTTTTTAGACAACACATAAAATAAAACTCTCACATCAGTCTTTGTACATATGGTAACATATTAAAATGACAAGTTTTTAACTATATTTTCATTAAAAATCATATTTTTATGTTGCATGGTATGTATCACAGATATATAATTCCACAGAATCTTCTCAGTGTGCGAATCTGTCAATCAAGAACTGTTTTTCTTCTTTATTTTTGTGGACAAGAGCCACTATACAGTAAGATAGTAACTCCAGTAACTTAAGCTAAGCAGAACAACTATAAATCGTTCCGCGATCAACCTTTTGGGCCCCAATTTCGACATAGTCAAATTAGGTGTCAAAAAGGTCGTGGATAAGCCTGGTTCCAGTGACAAGGCATTGGACTCGGACTATATTGCGAGATACAGTAAAGGCTGTAGAGTTGACCTCCCTTGTAAGTTGACTTCCTGTCTAAGTACAAACTGTTTCATATTTGCTCTAAAGGTTACAAACTGTTGCATTCCCATTCCTCTAAGATAGTTATTTTTTCCTTTCAGCCGTGCGGATTTATGGAGGAATCCGTCCATTACTCGGCCATGGAGGACATGTGGAGTTGGGAGGCGGCACAAAAATATTGCATCTGCATCGTCCTACCAGAAGGCTCTCTACTGCTCCAGGTAACGAATCCTCTTTTTCATTGATGTGCACTACTTTCTTACATTCAAGTTCCACGCACAGATAACGAGTATCTAAGCTTACAATTTTATAAAACATCCACCGTGGTACTGAAACAATAAATTAAAAATAACGTTAGAACTCGAATATCAGTTACAAGTGTAACAAGATTACTCACTCATTCACTTACTCATTAACTCACGTTTCGATTTCACGGACTATGCAACCTTACGGACTACTAATACCCAAGCTACTTAGCTGTGACGTCGTGAGTCACAGAAGTAGCGTTTAACGAATCCAAGCGTTTCATTTAAAACAAGTCACACCACGAACCAAAGGAAGGACTAAACCCCTTTTAAAATTTAACAAAAAAAAAAAAAAAAATTATTTACCGAGAAAAAAAAAGACGATTAATCATTACATAGATGGGGTTACAAATTAATCTGGCAAACACAGTTGCCTCTGTGGTGATCACAAAAATAACGGTTTCCGTATGCCTTCGAGCACCTATTTCAGTCAAGTCCAAGAGCAATCTGCCCTCCCAAAGTTCAGACCAAAGTCTTCATGAAGGCCAGAGGCTTGTCAGCTAAGCCATCTTAAAATTTCCTATTGGTGGGAACATAGTGACGAACACAGCGACGTAGTGATTCTGTCAGTGAACTCACGGCCCGGATTCGTATGTTGATCCGGCGCCTCATTAACATGAGGATACACCTCCACGTCTGCGGTTTGCGGCAAGTCAAAACGGATCTCCGGCCAGGCCTGACAGCAAACTCGACACACTTGATTCCGAAACTGTCCAAAGAGTCGCCAGCTACTCGTGTCCATTCATCAGGTGCGGGAATCCAACCGAGACACAAAAGGAGAGTTCATGCCGGCCTCACAGTCGCACAGTGGACGCGCGGCATCGAAAAGGGCACAGGACTGAAGATGCCACACCAAGCTTTGCCTTCAATTTACGAGTTAAACCGCATCATGTCTACTGAGTGCTGACTCTAGTTGGTGAGATAAATTTACTTTATCTACCAGTTTGTTGGCACTCTCAGCTTTAATAAGATGACATCTGCCTCCAGCTCGGTTATTCTCTATTCCAAACTGATGAGTCCAAACAAGGACAAACTGCAGTCAGTCGATGGGATGGCCGAACTGTTGGTAGATTGCATATAATTCTGCCTTTGCCCTGGCTTAGGGGCGGTACCTTATTTCTTAATAGTTTCATGTATCAGATGAAAGACACACACGATGGAAAAAAAAATTGTCCTGTTTTGTCACCAACATAAAAGTAGTCCGGACAACAAAAGGGCCCCATACCTTGGATAGCTTAGGGCCAGCTTGAGTCTAAATCCATCCCTGCGTACACTAAAGGGTATTCAAAGGAAAATTTATTAATTTGAAAAATTAGCTAGGCCAAGTGTGAACTGTTTTTTTTTCTCTCCTTTGGTCTGTTTTGTAGAAATTTAAAAAATGGATTGAGATGGTTTTGACACTAAACTCATCAAATACAAGTAGGTAACTACAACTCCGTTTTTTTTTTAATTTTTTTTATTTTATACACTGCTTCGAGAAAAACTCAACAAGTTATCTTTATTAATGATTTTGAAGATGAGATGTGAAGACTTTATTTAAATGTTTTTAAGCTACCATTTTTAAATTTTATTTAACTAGAAGTATTTATGTTTTTTTTTTTTTCGAATAAAAACTTTCATCAAAAGTGAAACATTCTATTTTTTTCTTCGAACTTTGCAGTTACCTACTTGCAGTACACAGCCGACGATTGAACATCTAAACAACGTATAAAAACTAAATCAAAAGTGTCTAGGAGACAGTAACTAGATCACGGAAGAGCTATCCACCCCTATCGATTGGCAACACTTTAGTGTCAATATACTGCGGAGACGAAAGAATATTTTTGCCAAAGCAACAAATCACGGTTATCAAATACAGCGGAAGACAAAAGCCTGTCAAAACAAAAGGCACAGCGACGCAAATCTCACTGGGGTGAGTGTCGTTTGGTTAAGGTTTCTTGGAATTGTGTGTGTCTCTCTCCTTTGGACCTTATAGAGAAAGACAGCTGTCGAAAAGAACACGGAAGTCGTGGCAGGAATTGTCTCCGCGGGGCGATTGACATGAAATTTCAGTTTGTCAGAATGCGTTTCAGTTTTGGTTTTAGCGGGGCTCGTGTTATTGACTTCGCGTTCCAAAGTTCTGTTAGAAAGGAGGAATTGAAACTTGGTAAGGAAGGTTTCGACAGACGAGTCTAGAAAGGGCTCTCAAGATGAGAGGTTTTGAAAAAATTGAAACACACATCGAAGAAACCGAAAAAGCAATTTATTTACGGAACTCGAGACTGAATATTCATTTGAAAGAAAATGAATTTCGATGTTACGACATAGGATGGATAAACAGATCACTGCATTCTACAGTAAAAACAATATTCTTTAATTCAGAACACACAATAGTACAGCACGTAGTTATATTTGCAAAATATTTTGTTTACTGCACAAATTCACAGTAACTCACGCACTAGAATTACAAAAATTTAAAACTCATAAAAATCATTCCATCGCTACTATGGCAACGGTAGACGCACCCGCTCGTCGCATACGACAAATAACAAAGTTGCGCGGTCGATAATAATTTAATTTTAAGAGTACACTTTGGCACAACAAATAAATGTATCAGTATCGTAGACTGAACAAATATAGCTAACTAAAACTAACATAATAGCTAACTAAAAAAATGTACGAAGTGTTTTGAAGGTAATATGTTACCGTTGAAGCGGCTGGTTTTAAATTGTGTTTCATTAAATGGCTGGATACTCGATTAGATTTTTTCAGGAAATGCTTCGTTATTTTATGAAATAACGGCAGAATTATTTCATGAATTTCCTAATTTTATATAATAACGAATTTCATGCTTTGACGGTTACTTTACACACGTGATTGTAATAAGTACTTCTAGAAAATGTTTTTTTTTTTTACATCAATGTTTGGCACCAGTGTATGGAATAGATACATGGACCTTACCAGCAGAACATTAAACAAACTTTAAACTACGCAGAGATGTATGGTGAGATTTTTATTAGGAATTAAGGGGGTCCGGGACACAAAAATCGTCAAATTTGCAATTTTTTATCATGTGAAAAATTACTCCGTTTTATTCTGCTTAAAAGGACGCTTGAATCTTGTTTCTGTCTTAAATAGAACGGAAAATATAATTATTTTTGTTGCATGCACCTAACTAATGTGTACTTAACTTTAAACTTTAAACTCATGGAGTTTTTCTCCATGATGCAATTTTTCCCGATTTCTTGCATTCAAATTCTTATAAGTCAGGAACCGATTAAGATATAGTAATGAAACTTGGAGCATATTTTTTTCAAACAGTTTACTTTTAATTTTTATTCGACGAATTTGAAAAAAAACTTTTCCTGCAAAAATTATGATTTTTTAAAAAAAAAAGTATCTTCGAATTTTTCGAATTTTTTTTAAAAATATTTTTTATTTTTTATTGAATCAATATTTTTAAAATCGCCGAATAAAAATTAAAGCTTAGATATTTGTGCGTAGTTTATTTTAAAAAAATTTAAAATAGATCAAGAATATTTTGAGTTATAGCAATTTAAAACAACCCCATTTAAAAAAAAACTAATTAAATTTAAATAAATTTTTTTTTCATATTTATGTTATGATTTTGCTTATTAAATAAATGGTGAATCAGTGCAAAAAATTTCAAAACTCTAAAGTACATAATAAAAAAATTTCAAAATGTGTCCCGGACCCCCTTAAAAGTAGGGGGGGGGGAGAGAGAAAATTACCAACTCCGACTGTTGGAATTTTAAAACCATTGACTTATGACCCCTTCACCCCCAAAACAGTTGAACTTAGGTCCACTACGTGGGGATCAGCTACCTACGGGGCTCTAGGCGATTGCCCGGCCCTGGAGTAGCCTCTGCAAACTTTCAGCATCGAAAAATTTCATAACTACAGTGCAAAACCTTTTATTCGGGAACCAAAAAACCGGGAAACCAGAAAACCGGCAACTTTTTCCCGATTTTTCTGTTATTTTTTAAAAATACGCCATTTTGGTAGTTTTTGAAAAATTAAGCATTTTTTCTGAGATACCAAAAAGAATATTAACGATTTCTTAATAAACACCATATTACTCACGGAAAACTCGGAAAAATGTTTGCAAACACTAACTTTAAATGGTTGTCCTTTATGCGGGGCAAAACTTCCCAAAAAAATTTTTTTTTTCCTTTTTCCAAACAGAATGTGGGGGTCTCAGGTATTATGAATAACTTCAGTTTTTTGGTGTTTAAATTATTCTCTCACTATTAGTTTTTAATATTTCGATATCTATAAGCATTTCTGAACTGTTTTCTTCTTATTTCAATAGGTATTACTATTTATTATAGTAATTTAAGTTTTACAAACAATCGGCCAATAGCGCTTTTTAGCGATCCAGAAAACCGGGAAATTCAGATATTCGGAATAGCGATGGTCCCGAACTTCCCAGATAATTGGTTCTCTACTGTACCATAAGACATGAAAAATTAAATTAAGTCAGCCGGTGGAGGTGGACATTTAACAACAATAAGGAACTAGAGTTGACGGAAATAGAGGTCAGTGACATAGACGAAGTTTCTTGGAACACAGGATTGTGGATTATGTACCAAAATACAACTGTCACGACATACAGGAAATGGCGAGGAAACTTGCACTCTTCCTAGTGCAATGGACCTGCTACGACGTTCTTTTTCAAATTTACGTTCTGTTTTGTTTTTCTCACTTTTATAGTGTGATTGAATGCGTAGACAATGCGTTGCATAAATCTTAGTATAACGATATAAGAGTTATAAATGTTGCATTAAACTGCGTAAAAGTGCTTCTCTATTTGAGTAGATTGTTGTAGAAAGTACTGTAGCTGGAGAAAAATGTATTTGGGGAACGCAGCAGTCTACTTTTTGTAGGGCAGATGTCATAATTGACAAATATTTGTTAAGCCAAAAAAAAAAAAAAAAAGTTTCGATTACGTGTGCCTGTTTTAATTCAAAAATCAGACATTTGTTTTGCTTAAAACGGGTGGTTTGAATCCAATTTACTATAAATTCACTTTGTTTTTACAATAATAAACAAATATATTCCCGGGGTACCCCCCCCCTACAACAGCAGCTGTGGTGGTAAAACAACTAGTTTGATATTTCACTTGTATGAAAATCAATATATGAAACAAAATAAAATCAAAGTAGAAATTATTATTATTATTACTATTTTAATTTTAGTGTAAAGTTATGGAGATTTTAGATCTCCGTTATGGTAATTTTAAAATCTTTAAACTTATAACATCTAGATGCTGCCTCATTGGTAACTAACTCACTTGGCTCCGAAACAAGAAGATTCTAGGTTCAAATCATGTCTTCGTAGTTTTTGTTTTGAAAAGTTAGGAACTTCAGAAATTATAAGAAGTTCGGAATGTGTGCTTGAATTTGGTTATTGAACTACATGAAAAATGTTTCGCTAGTTTTCTACCTACTGAAAAACGAATGCTCGTATACAGGGTTTGCCGATTTCTATCAGTCAATATACCCTATATGACCAAAAGTATTGGAAAACTTTCAAAAATTCACATTTTAAAGGATTTCTCGACAAATAAAAGACTAATTGCTTTGTAACTTTTGTCGCATAAAAGGTATGTTTTAGCTGTCCTTTTTCATTAAAAGTTATATCACCCATGCATTTTGGGGACCAGCAACAAATTGAGGAGAACCAAAATGTTTTTTGAGCATCGTTCATCGGTTGTTCGTAAGTTTCCAGCATTTGCTTGCAATCGCTCAGTTTGATTCATTATAAAACAGATTATTTGCGAACAATCCCTCACGATTCGTAGTCAGCCCAAGAGCTATTCAAATTAGAACTCTGATAACTTTTTGAATTTTTAAGATATTGAACTGAAATTTTACTATGGATTGGAAAATCTAGTTGGGGTTTAGATTCTGAAAGTTATAAATTGCTATCTTTCTCGCATGCACAGAGAAAAATTAATTGCCTTAAACGTTTATATTTCATCAAATTTTCCAGATTTAAATTTCAAATTTTAGTTTTATATTTCTCTTGTATGCTGTCAAGTTTTCTGAAAGTTTGGTAAGTTTTGATGAAAAACTTTGCGTGTTTTGAGACAAAAAGCGTCAAATAAAATTCGTAGTTTTTAAAGAAATGCTTATATTTTCATAAATATCAGTGATATTTTCTCGAAAGTACGTAAAATAATTGTACATAGTAGGGTAATTAATTTCTGAAATTTACAGCTTATTCTCAGCTATTTGCGATTAAAGATGACCAAAAAACATTTTTGTTTTCCTCAATTTGTTGCTGGTCCCCTAAATGTACTGTTGATATAACTTTTAATGAAAAATGACAGCTAAAATATACTTTTTATGCTGCAAAAGTTACAAAGCAATTGATCTTTTATCTGTCGAGAAATCTTTAGAAATGTGAATTTTTGAAAGTGTCCCAATACTTTTGGTCATATAGTGTATATCATGATATGTATCACGATATATATCCGATATTTATTTTGAAAACATCATGATATTTTGATAGTTTCGATACTTATTTTTTCAATTACGGTATTTTCAATGTAAAAACTACATGAGTCGTAGTAATATTGTTCATTTATTATTAAAAATAACCAAAAAGTTATGTACTATATTTTTATCATGTATATCATTGTACATCATTAACATAATAAAGTAATGTAATATTCCTTTTTTATTTTACATTCATAAAATTATTACTAATGTGCCATAAGCATTCATAGTAAAAGTGTCTAATTAAATATTAAACATTGGTCAGAGAAAGAGAAAATGTCATATGATTGTGCACCGACCAATGTTTATATTTTTATTTATGAGCCATATAACTGTAAAAGTAGCTAACAGAAGAAAAATATCGCATATTTTCGAAAATATCATGATATTTTCGAATTATTGTTAGAAATTCTCTAGGACGGCGTATCTCCCTTTTACCACGGAGCCGCGATTAAGGAGTTAATACATCCCAGTGAAAGTTTAAATCGACATTTAAAGCAATTGACACTTAAAACATTAATTGATATCTACTAATGCAAGTGCACCACTACTGTTTGACCGCGGATTGTATGTAATTTGGCAATCTGCCAAGTAAAGACTATTCCATCTGAATGAATCCAGCAGGGGAGAACTGAAAATAACCATGGGATTTTGATGCACGCGTTTTATAATGTAATGCTTTATTCATTTATTGCTTTCTCTAAAATAAAGTCAGGAAAACAATAATAGTTACCATGGAAACAACAAAAAGAAAAGAAAATATTTTCATTTCGTTCAGGAATGTAAAAGCAAAATGGTAAGCTCAAAACGTGGTTGTGATTATAAATCAATTGATTTTTGCCGTGAGAATATTGACTGAATATACTTTAGATTTAAAAATGTTACTGTGAGCAGATTTTCATTTTTATAAAACTAAGGCTAAATAATAAAGAGGCAAAAGTGCACATTTGTAGCAAATCACGTTACACCCCTGTAAACTAATAGATACGTCCATTTCCGCCTATAAACCGGATATCAGCCTTTCCATGTAATCGATGGTCAAACAGTACAGTTCCTAATCAGGAAATAGCATGTGTTGGTTTTAAATTTTTGATATAATTTGTCGCGTGCACGCGGATGAAGTGAATGGGACTAAGTGGAATAGTTCCTTTCGTACACTTTTTCAATTCGTTTATTGAATCGTTTACTTATTCATTCATTAATTAGTTCTTTTGCATTCTTTCATTTATAAATTCTTTTATTTATTCATTCACCATTTTATTACCTCATTTATTTTTTCTCAGAGAGTGATTTATTCAATTATTATTTCATTATTTATTCATTTGTTCATTCGATGGAAAACATTTTTGATAATCAAATAAAAAATATTTCATTAGAAAAATACTGTATTGTCTTCTTTGCCCCATACATAAGGCAAAATGAAAGTTTTCCCCTTTTGGTTTTGAAATAGTACAAATTTACTGCCCAAAGTAAAAAATAATATTTCAGTGCAAGTTTTATTGTAAATACCTTGTTATTTCTTTAATTCAAAACAAATTTCCATTTTGTTCATTTGAAAAATGTAAACGATCTTAACTATTTCCCTTTGTCCCGTATTCCCTTACTTACCTTACTTTTATAAAATACTCCCGCAGCTTTAAGGAATTAAACCAGCTGTTCCGCATTGGCCATGGGATTTTTAAATTTTTTTTTAGAAAATTCGTGCGGCACTCAGTTGATTCCGTTTTTATATAAAGAGATAACTTTTATGTTTACATAGCAACAATAAATTTTTTAATCAATACACTTCCTACGGAATTTAAAATCTGCCACCTATGGGGATCTCCTTGCTTGCCGTAATATATAGGGCAACTCTTATTTAGTTATTTATTTTGACAAATGGTTTTCTATGGAGCAAAGTAAGAAATAATTTCGGGAAATGAAAACTTAGAACATCAAGAAAGCGTTGCTATTTAAAGAGAGCTAAGTGGTTGGTAATGTTATTTCCCTTTTACGGTGTTTTAGTAATACAGTCGACTCCCGCTACAACGCGATCCGATTTACGCGAAATGGCTATAACGCGACTTTTTTTTCCAGTAAAGAATTTTAGACATAACACGAATTCCTCGCCCGCAACACGAAAATTTTCGGAAGGGAATCGCGGTGTGTAAGTATCGGCTTTGTTATTGGCTACTAAAAAAATGTTTTGTGAATAGCATCATTGATAGTTTAAGTTCCCACACCTTAATGGTCTGATACGTCGGTTAAACAAATAATTACGCCTCATTTTTTTTTTCTTTTTTTTTTTTCATCCTAAATATGAAAGTTGTTGAAATATAATATAATAACTAAGAGTGATGTTTTAGCTTGTGAAGATCGAAAAAAAGGAGAAAGTTTCTGACAGTTAAAGAAAAGCTAAAGATTAAGTGCTTGAACAACTATTAAAATGCGTCGAAGGTAGCACGACTATTAGATATGAGTGAAACGTCCATATGTACAAATAAAAGTCATGAAAAGGAAATTCGTAAAAGCTCACCAAGTAGTATCTACGAAAAATGCAAAAAATATGAAAATGGAAGCTGCTCTTGTATTGTGAATTTAAGAAAGCAGGAAGAGGGGTGTTGCCATAGATGGAAACGTTATAAAAGAACTAGCGAAGCAATTGAATTTAAAAATGTATTAGAATTAACGATTTCGTCACATAACTTAAATCATCAATATATTCATTTTCTAAAGTTACAAATATCATTACTGGATCAACTGTACAGTAAAACTATTGCGCATTTGTTTTTCTTACGTCATACTGTACATACCGTACTGGCTAATTTTATGTATTTTTTTTTCCCATTGATCATTGATTTTGTACATCGTAGCAGTATTTTATATTAAATAAAACGTTTTTTTTAATTTAAAATATAAATAAAGTTCAGTTTTTTTATGTAAGAAACAGTAATGTGTAGTTAAGAAATGGTTTTTGACAGTTTGAGGTGGTGTTTACAAGTGTATAAACCAACTGGGTATATTTATAAAAGTTTTTACACACACCCTTTTCCACAACGCGAAATTTCGACTTACGCGAGGGGTCTTGGAACGCATCCCTCGCGTAAGTCGGGACTTGACTGTACCATATTATGAAATAAAACATATTAAACACATTTAATTATTCACCTGGTTCAAAGGCAAGAATTTTATGAACGTAATTTATCTATTATTTTTAAAACCAAGAATAAACAGAATTTTCAAGAAATTTATGAACTATATATATATATATATATATATATATATATATATATATATATATATATATATATATATATATATATATATATATATATATATATATATATATATATATATATATATATTAAAGCAAAAACAAAAAGAATTTTTCTCAACAAACGCTGGATCTTTCCAGTAAAAGCCGACTGTTTCGAAGCTATTTTAACCAGAAAACGCCGGTCGGCATATCCTGGTCTTCCTGAAATCCGGCAGCCTTGATATGTATCCATTTATCCCTTTGTTTTTCAATTTTTCTACTTATTTGCAGTGATCCGTTCTGCGCAAGAACCGGCATTCTTCCTTCTTCCTTTTCTTAAAAAAATACGGAGAAATGGCGCCGACTGTGTTCTCCAGAACTAAAATAATAGCATCTCCAGAAAGCTGTATTTGCATGAGCATGGTTACGATTACGCACAATATTGACATTTGGTTCCGGACGGGAGATTTTCTGAGAAATGAGCCGAGTACCACGTGTGTAGATAACTTTCTCTCTTTGTTTGTATAATTTCTTCTTCCGACTTCTGTGTAAGTGTCGTTTTTATTCCTACCAAGAATCGGAGAGTGGATGAGTTGGAATCCCTTCCGACCCTTTCCTCGGAGGTATTTATATTTCCGGCGCACTTCTCTTAAAGTATCGTTTCGCTTTCAGAGCAAAGGAGGGAGTTATTGTTTGAGAAGACAATGTTCAAAATAATTTTCTGAGAATTTACCAGTTGGGCCGCACGAAGTCTGTTTGGGCAAACTACTTAGAGCTTTGATGGAGACGAAAAGTAAGTTTGGTCTGCCTAGACGATTGCAAGACAAGAGGAAATAAAGGCTGGTTTCTTCAATTTAACCACCTCGACGTAATAAAGTTTCTTTTGTAACGGAAATAGGGGCGTGCACAGAAATTTTGGGGCCCGTCACAAATGACTTTTCCGGGCCCCTTTCCATATTGTTAAACCCTATATTTCATGCCTAGTTTTAAAAATATTGGGCCCCAGTCAGGCTCGGGCCCGGGCAAAACAGGTGTCCCCCCCCCCCCGGGTGCACGACCCTGAAAGGAAATAATAAAAAACCTCCATATAAAAAGCACCGATTAAGTTAGACAAAAATTTGCTTTTTTAGATATTTGGAATGAAAACGAAATTGTGATCCAGTACAGTTGACTCCCTATTAACCGGCCTCCGTTTAAGTGGCCGTAATTAATTAATTATGAAAAAAAAGGGTAAAAGGAGTGGAAAAGTTCCTGACTATGAATTTTTTTTTTTGGACATAAAAATTAAACTTAAAAAGCGTAGAATTGGACAGAAAGTCATCAAACTTCCGCCTTTTGTTTTCAAACCTTCCTTCTAACTTTATGTAAAAAGCTCTTTGAATAAATTTGAACAGAAGAATTGTCGTGTTCTTTCATTCTTCCGTAGAAAAAAAAAGTGATTTTTTTTTCAAATATTTTTCAAAATGATATACAATAGGTTTTTAAAATAAATTCACTCACTTATGGAAGGTGCTTAGTAGGAATTTCAAACTCTTTAAAGCAGCTCAATGGTATTTAGCTGTTGAATGCAATTTTAAAAATGCCTTCATCTAGCATAAATTTATGTTTTTCGCGTCATCCTTTTTAGCTGGAAATACGTTCAACCGGATTACCTTTTGTCCTATTTGAACCGGTTAATCCAAAGACTACTTTTCTTCCAAAAACTCAACAACAATTGTTAAAAGTTAAATTCAATGTTAATAAAAACAAGTAAACTCAGGGGATATGGTCAAGAGCAATGGCGCTCAAGGAATATTTGCGAGTTTGGGCACAAATATTCCTTGAGCACCATTGCTCAAGGATACTTCTATAATTTCTCATTATAGCCGATCTGTTATCACAGTTTAGTTCCGAGAAATTAAAATCGATTAAGTTTTGTGAGAAGAAACGACTGGCCTGTTGAAGAAAGTATCTGTTAAATACTGTTGATTCTCTGTAATCTCTACATAGTATAAAATAATGTCTCCAAGAAGCGTCTGTGTGTTTGAACTCGCAAAACTCGAGAACTACCCGGTCGATTGCGCTGAAATTTTCACAGTTTATTCCTTTAAGTCCTGAGAAGGTTTGCAGACCAGTTCGAAATGTAAGCGTTTTTTATGTATTTAAATAAAGTTCCTCAGAGACCCTCTTGCTCAGATTTATCTGAGCCTTTAAAACCGGTAAACCGAGCATTGGTAGGTGCGGGTGGTCTCTGAGAGTGTCAAGTGTAAAGGGCAATTCAAATTTTTCCGTTGACCGGCATCAGCGATTGAGAACCCCAGCTCTAAAATGTAACAGTTACAATGTGTTAAAACGTCTATCAGTTGGCTGAGAAAACAAAAACGTTCTCAAAATCATTATTTCTAACTATTTAATTTTCTTTATTTCAGTAAAAAAATAGTGAATGGCATGAGATTTATTTACGAGCATACTCTTGATAATATTGAACTTTCTTCGTGCCTTGCAGAATTTATTTTGTTCCTTAGAAGTAACTCTTGAAGTTGTCCTAATAATCCCAACCTTGATCGCAGTTAGAGGGAAACATTGAAACTCCGAAGAGCAAACTAGAAAGTAATTACACCGTAGTGGCCCTGGACGGTTTAAGTGACAGTTAATACTCGCTGTAGTTTGTCTACGTCAGTCATTTTCTGCACTCTGATTAACGAAGGTAAATGCAAACAAAAACAAAGCCGGAATCAATTTCGATAGATATACAGAGAGGGAGTGAGAGAAACTTGTGCTTTCTCGGTAGGTTCTTACGTTTTCTCGAGTTATTGAGTGACACAGGGTAAGTAGGGGAATGTGGGGCAAAGTGAAATGGTTAAGATGATTGAGTTTTTTCAAAATGAGCAAATCGGAAATTTGTTTTGAAAATTGCTGTACATAAAGAAATAACATTGTATTTTATTATAAAACTTGCGTTGAAACAGTAATTTTTAATTTTGGCAGTAAATTTTAGTCTTCAAAAAAAAAAAAAAAAAGAGGAAAATTTTCACTTTTTTTTCATTGGGCAAAGTGAAAAATAAAATATTTTTCTATTGATAATAAAACATATTTTTGATCAAAAGAATCAGTAAAGAAAAGGTTATTTGAATAAATGAAAAGATATGTAATGAAACAAAAGATAAATAATTAAATGAATAAATCAATTAATGTATGAAGAAAAATAAATGAGCGATTAAAAGAATGAACGAATACGAAAATAAGTGAATGGATGAAAAAATATAAGTGAATTACTAAATGAAGGAATGCAAATGAATTAATTAATAAATGAAAACGTAAGTGATTCATATTAAATGATTGAGTGAGTAAATGAAACAAACTATTTCACGTTGCCCCATCCACTTTGCCCGTAGATGTTATGTTTTTTTGAGCTGTTTAAAATTGAACGAAAAATTGTTCAAATCAAAAAGTGAAGCCTGGGAATAAAGCATCCTCGCTGAGATATTTCGATCATAAAAAAGTTTCTAGCCGAGGACTGCAGTTGAGTGCTAATAAGCACGAAACTGCAGTCCTCGGCTGGAAATGACCGAGCTGGCGGTGTATTTCATATAAAAAAGTTTGTTCGAATCAGGCCATTGAACCAAAAGTTATTAGGATATTGGAGTAGGGGGGTGGAGGAGGGTTGTTGGCAGACACACCTTTTCCCATCTCAAAACCCTTCTTGCCCATTTTTAACCGACTTCAAAAAGGAGGCGGTTATCAGTTCATACCGTATGTATGTTTTTTTTTTTTTTTTTTGTCCACTCATAGCGTCTCACCTAGTGAACCGATTTTGATGATTCTTTTTTTAATGGATAGGGGATGGCTCAACTTAGGTCCCATTACTTTGTTTGACCATATTTGTTCTTTAGAAAAAAAGTTATGGGCAAAAAACAGTACATTTTATGCAATTTCCCTATTAAATGATTAAAATGATATTATAGCGAAGTACGCACTTTTTTTTCCGTGGATAACGGTGGCTCAGTGGTAGAATTCTCGCCTCCCACACGAGCGACCTGGGTTCAAATCCCGACTAGGACAAAGTGAATTTTACTAAAATTTCGTTTCTACTGTTTAACGTACTGTTTTCTCGAATGTTCTATTAATTTCTGTATCTTTCCAAGTCTGGAAAGTTCCAGCACTTTCTCAAGTTGCATATAAGGAGATGTAACGTTCATTCGTGGTTCTGAATAAAGATCTCGAGTTGAGACTAACGAGTATTCGCTTCATTTGGCTTTCACATTGTCTTCGCTATCTTCATCTACGCGACGATATGAAACTCATTGTTATAAAAGTTTGGTGCCATATTACATTAATAGTAATTGTAATGATAATTTTGAATAAAGGCTTTTCTAAAGCAATACAGTGATATAGAGCCAAACTTCTTACTAGGTAACTTCTTACTTTTACTGAAATATCTACATTTACACTAAAAAGAATGAAATAAAAAAATTTTGAAAAAAAAAAAAGAACCGACTTCAAAATTGCTCTAAAAAGTGAAAAATAATTTTATTCTTTAAACACCATCGATAATGCTTTTAAACATAATTTTTGAAGTTGGCGCAAAAACGATAGATAAAATCATTCACAGTCATAACTCAACTACAACTATAAATTTAACCAGGCCCAGTTTCTTCTTTATCACATAAATTATGCATTGATGACAACATATTTGAATAACGATATAAATGTTTCGTTCGTAACTTTGGATGCTTTTCTGAAAAAAAATATGAACAAAGCATAGTTACACTGGATTTTACGTTTTGTTTTTGCGCCAACTTCAAAAATTATGTTTAAAAGCATTATCGATGGTGTTTAAAGAATAAAATTATTTTTCACTTTTTAGAGCAATTTTGAAGTCGGTTCTATTTTTTTTTCAAAATTTTTTTATTAATTTTTCATTATTTATTTGATTATTTTGTTTATTTTTGACTTTTTTTTTCTTTTTACCAATAGTTTTGTGAAGCATTAAGTCTTCTCTCATACTTTTTTTCTTTCTTCCTTTGACTTTTGCAGGAAAGTGGGCTATAAACGGGGACTTCGTATCAATAAAATAAGCTTGCCGTAGTAAGAATAATTCTTGGTTTGTACTTTTCTTTCCTTTTCCTTATTTTCTCACGTTGTTCAGAATTTTTTTTTTAAATCCATTTAAATTTTGTATTTGTTCTGGCCCGTGAAAACTTTGAAATATGAAGTCCTTTGAGTTAAAAAGTGTGCTACATCACTATAATCATATGTATGTTTGCATTTGAGCGCTTTTTCTTCTTTACTAATAATAAATCTGAAAGTCTGGCTGGATCTCTGTCTGCGGATGTCTCGATGTCTGGATCTATGTGACGCGCATAGCTCCTAGACCGTTCATCCAATTTTCATGAAATTTTGCACTAAATTAGTTTGTAGAATGAGGGTGTGCACCTCGAAGCGATGTTTTGAAAATTCGATTTTTTTTCTTTTTCTATTCTATTTTGAAAAACATTTTACCGAGAAAATTGTCATAACGTGGACGGTTAAATTACCATAACAGGGACGATGCAAATTTACATAGGAAATTGGTGAGAACTTCATCATCCATTATTTGTAAATATACAGGCAAATCAAATGACCTTTTAATTTTCTACTACGGGAAAAGCCGTGCGGGTACCACTGGTTATCTAATAAAATGTTAAAAAAAACGCAAATCCTTCTATTCACAAAAATCCTGTTGTCATGGGCCGTGTATTAAAAAAACCCATAACTTCATTAAATATACTTCTTCGGAAACAAAAATGTTTTTATTTGACGTGATTCCGTTTCTTTAAAGGTTACAAAACCTCCTTATTTGATTATAAACAGTCCTTGTCCGTTTCTGCGTCAGTCCCGCCATATTGCAGCAGTGTTTTGGTTCCCGCGCAAACGTTTCGTCTTGCGAGAGGAAATAGAAAGGTTCTAAGAAAGATTTTTCTTGTCGGTGCTAACAAACTGTATCCTTGACGGGAACTCTTTTTAAGACATGCCACCTGGTTTTTGTAACAGTGGTCGTTCTTGTGGCGTGGCTACTTGAAACTGTGGTAATTTTTTTGCCGCCAAAGTAAAAAAAGTAGTTATTCATGTTCTTAAGTGTTGCATGTTTGGAAAATGTGTATTCAGATGTTTCAGAAAAGTAATGTTTTAAATGAAAGAGGGGGACGATATAAATGTTTGTAAATTACAAATATATATTTAAAAAATGCATTAGTATCCCGCTATCCGGCACCTGTTCATTCGAAATTCGGAATATTAAATCTATTTATTACGAAATTTTATTTTTTTAACTCAAATACTGAAAACTCAAAGTTGTTCGTAGTAGCCGTTATTCGTAATAACCATAAATAAAATAGTTTTAAAAATGTTAAAGCATTGAGAAAAATTCAACTTTTTTCGTATAATTTGACTTTTTTTTTTGGCAAAAAAAGTTTGGGGGCCAAACAAACAAAAATAAATAAAATAAATGAATAAATAAAAATAAATAAATAAGTATTTTAAAAAAACTTAATCTTATAATATTATGGTTTTTATAAAAAAAAATGTTTTAAGCGCTATTAAATTTGCATATATTGGCATTAAGTGGTAGAGCCATAAGTATTTTGTTCATCTTGGCCAAAACTTTCATTTTTAAAATGGAATGTTTTGATAGTGTGTTGATGCTGTTGGCGGAGAATGTTATTTTAAATTTTGTTTAAATATATATGTAGTTAAAAGTCATTTAAAAAGTTAAAAATTTGATTTAATTACTAAAGAGAAGAAAATTGTTCGAATTTAAAAAATCCAAAGAAGTGAACTGAGGGAAACATAACTGCTATGACTCATTCTGAACTAAAGGGATAATTTCTTCTTCTGCTTGCAACTGATCGCCTTTAGTATCACAAGGAGGTATTCTCCTAACTTAAATTTTTGGGAGAGGGAGAATCTCAATTCACTTAATGAATCCCCAAATTTTACCGAATGGTAGCATACGGACAAGCACACAGACCTGCACTCATTAAGAAAGGACATTAGGCACTATTAAAAAGATTGTTCTCCAGTTTTTTTTTTTCAATATAACTCTACCATGTGATTTCATGACAGGATTTGAAGGACTGTACACTGTCAAACATTCAAGAAACTTTTAGGGTAAATGTTGCTATAAAATGGAGTGTTTACAGTGCAGAAAAAATTACAGTAAATTCCCCCCCCCCCCCAAAAAAATAAAACAATTGCAGCTTTAATTGACACACCACATTACTTACAGTACAAAGCAAACAACACCGTATTTCCCCGCACTCAATTTGCGGCAACATGGATGGTAGTAACTTTTACCGTAAAATTTCAGGCTTTTCTAAAAACAGTTTAGGTGCTATTTGTTGGTTGGATTGAGATAGGACCTTACTCGTTTCTTGTTTCTACAAATGGCTCCTATCTCAATCAAAATTGCGAAAAACATGATATGAGTATTAGATGTCAAAATTAAAATTAATGCTAGGGGCTAGATGCTGCATTTTGTCTGCTGAATTTTTAAATAGAATTATGTTAAGTCTAGATCGGTTATAACGATTCCTGGGGACATGGAGTCTGCCCCTGCCTCCACCGAGGAGGAGCCCCCGCACGTGATTGACCTCAAAAAGGATCAACTACTGGTTAAGTAAAAACAATAAGTAATCGGGATCGCTCAAAACACAATTTCAATATTTTTCTTAATTTTCAAAGTTTCTAAATTGACTGACAAAATATGTCGAATAAAGAAATGAATCAGGAGGTCACAGTGACCTCCTATCGCGGCGCCCCTGATCACAAGACAAGTTAACCACTCAAGTAACAGAATGCTCGGTTGCGTCTTCACGGGCAAGTTATCGGAAAATGGAGAGGGATAACCTCATTCTATTACTTTTAAGAAGAAAAAATTCCAGAGATGGCAGTCCTGAAAGTACTAGCAACTTACATTTTGTTTCAACACACATCTTTTTCTTTTCTATTTTTATCGAACTTTCGCAATTTTGTTGTAATCCGAACAGGCCCCGCTCCCAATTAGTTCGTTTTATCGGGATTTTACGTACTAATACTCAAATTAAAGAAAGCTTAACATAAAAGTTTTTTCGGAATGTCGAACTTCTTACTTCCCGAAGCTCCCAATTTCTTGTTAAAGGGTCCCTAGTTAATCCCGAAGCCCGTGCCTGCAATTGTATCCTTTATTTGTACGTTTATTGGGTTTTTCACTTATTTAATGAACTCTTAGCAGTCACTTAAGTTAAATGATCCACTATCTCTGTCTTTAATCGACCCTTTCATCTTTTAACAGTGTTATTGCATCTATGGGTATAAAAGTCAAAACAAAACTCCTTAGGTATTCGATATTTATCTAAAATTAAGAATTAATAGTTGTAAAAATATTTCAAATGAATTATTATTAGTTTTCTACCGCCAAATGTATAACTATGTAGGAAATGAGATTTAAAAAAAATAATAATATTAATTAAAGTTGTGCAACTTTGAACATTAACATTTCTAAATGTTTTAACACTTTCCATTTTTATTTCGTAGCATAATAGGATTTCTATAATTTCTTACATTACATAGAAGAAGAGAGATTTCAACAACTTAAAATCAGCTTTCGAGGGAAACTTCCAAACAGTTACTTCAGAGACTTCATTACATATATTTTTTAAATAAACAAAATATGTTACGTGCAGGGTGTACTTTTGGACATTCGTTTTAGACTTCTGAATTCCAGTAAAATATCCACTGAATTTAGTGTTGTAGTTTTTAAAAATCTACACTACTTTACTTTTCTGCACATTTTTTTAGTGTACTTGTCAAAATGAAACAAATAGTGGGCTTTCACAGAAAAGCAGGCGTTTTGCTTTGCACTCGACAACTCCGAATCTTATTTCAAAATTAATATTAAAAATACAGTAATCGAAATTGTTTTGCCCATGAAATCGCACATACAAGTATGATTTCTTAGATCACACTTTTTTTTCCTCATCATTTTCGACCCCTCTCTCGTTTTTGTCATGTGTTTGAAGTATCACACTTCGCACTACCCCCTCTCTCTTTTGTCACATATCATGCTAGTTTGATTTACATATTCCTATAAAAAACGAGCTGATGTGTGCATCACATGACTTCCTTTTGCACCAATTTAAAGCTATTTCCTCATTATTGGCAATTTTAATGTGATTCAATGGTTAACTCTCTAAATATCACCAACAATGGCCAAATTAAAACCAGATTTAAAAGAAAAAATCGCCAAATTTGTCGCCAAGTTGGCGACAAAACTTGGCGATATATTGTCATGTGTTTGCACAAATTATAAAACCACTTGAGTTTGCATTGAAATTAACATTGATTTCCCCCCAAAAAGGTGAAAAAGACCCCCTTTGGAACATTCGAATGCAACCAAAAAAGGAGGTGCACAACTAGACTCCACTAGGAATCTACGTTCCAAATTTCAACTTTCTACGACGTACCGTTCTTGAGTTATGCGACATACATACCCACATACATACGTACATACGGACGTCACGAGAAAAGTTGTAATTGACTCGGGGAATGTCAAAATTGATATTTCGGGTGTCTATACTTTCTTAGGCATTTATCTGCGTGTGGTCGGGTTGAAAAAAAACAAAAAGAAAAAAAAAAAAACCCCAACACTAATTCGGGTGTAAGCAAACTGGAAATTAAGGCCGAATTTTGAATGAAAATATTTTCGCGAATACAATACTTATATTATATTTTTTGTAAAAGGATGTGAAAATGGTCGGATATCACACTTCTTACATAAAAAGTAGTCGAATACATAAAAAGTAGTCGAAAACTTTGCACTGCATAGTGAATAAAATATGACAACGTGTATAAGTACAAATTGAGAATGAAAAAAGGTTAAAAAACCAGCAAACAGCTGTTTCGGCACTCTAAAATACAAGTGCCATCATCAGTGCATTAAAAAACACTTCTTGTTGCCCTTCCCCCTCTCTTAAAGCGGGACATCATTTGTGGACAGCCCTTTAGTGGTTTTACCCCCCCCCCCCCAATGTTTTTATTTATTACTCGTTTTAAAATGAAATATAGTGCTGTAAAATGCTTTTTCCATGAAGGCTCAACTCCTGTCTTTCTCCAGTTCATTTTTAAGTCGAATGTACTTTAAAAAAAGTAGTGCGAAGCTAACCCACATTGATTTACGCTGAACAACTACAGGGTTAGCAACCACTATAAATGATAGGGTAGATCGGGGCACGTTTACGCAGTGCTCTTTTTCCGAAACGAATAACTGGAGATACCAACAGTCATACCAGATTGATGCTACTCCGTAGCAAATATTCTCACAAGTTTTTGAGCATCAGTCGAGCTTCGGTTTAGCATGCGGACAGAAAAATCTGTTTTCTATACCAAATTGAGTAAATTTTGTGTTGAACGTTTTGAAGCTTATTGTCAATAAAAACAATTAAGAACAAATAAATGTATAAAAATTAGCAGAACTTTAACTTTTTTGAGAACTGTATTTGTATGGACAGAAAAATTATTAAATTTTCTTGCACGTTAAAAATAAATCCAAACTTGCTGACGGGGCACATTTACGCACGTTCTTTCTGTGTCTTATTACTCTGCCTTACTTCAAAACAGGGCCTGGACGCTTTTTTCGCTCTGTATTGTTTCAAACCTTTAATATTTTTATCTTATTTAGTTTTGAAAATCACCATTCATTTCCAATTAAGTAACAGATTCGTATTTTATAGCTTACAGTCATATAGCGTTGTCTTCATGCCTATAAAATGTTCTTTAATTAATTGTGTGTAATTTTATTATTATAAAGTGTTTTAAGATGAATAAAACATTTAAATTGGGTTAAATATTTCATACACTTACTCCTTACTAGGAATTTTACAATGCGTAAACTTGCCCCGCGTTTGGGGCCAGTTTACGCAAACGACTTGGACGTAAAAAAAAACATTTTTTTTTACGGTTAAAAACACAAGCTGTGCATCAACTGAATATACGAATTTTGACTCCATTAACTGCTTCGTACAATCACAATGTTTAAAATTTCCTCGGTTAAAACTTAAAAATTAGAAAATTCATTGAAAAAAATCTACCCTACATAAAAATCAAGATAAACTGTTAAAGGTTCTTTGAACGCATGTAACTACTTAAGCGTGCACGTTCAGCACTAACACAGCCAGAAATTCCTTCTGGAGGAGGTTTCTGGTCACAAAAATCCTTACACGTGAATTAACTACCGTATTAGGATCAGCAACAATGTTAAAACCAAAACCTTTAGGGGGTGTTTATATCCCACTCCCCACTTCGCTGCGTCACTATCGTTCCGCAATGCTGGATTAGCAGTGCAGGTGATGATGATTTCCCGTTTATGCGTTGGCCATCTAGATCCCCAAATCTAATCCCATGTAAGATAAATAAATACCTGTGTGCTGAAGAGTAAAGTAAGAAATAACCGTCAAAAGCACAAATTGCAGATTACTGCAGACACGTGTTTTGGCGTTACAAGGAACGCCTTTTTCAATGCAAAAAGTAATGACCTTATGGATGGAATTTCCTTTGTCGGATGTCTTTTCATCCGTAAGCTCATTACTTTTTGCATTGAAAAGGGCGTTCCTTGTATTGCCGAAACACGTGTCAGCAGTAAGCTGCAATTTGTGCTTTTTGACGTTGTTATTTCTTACTTTAATAACCCCATGTGATTTTGTTATGGAGTTTCGTCAAAGACATTCGTTTATACACCACCACCATTGCTTACAACATTGCAAGAACTGAAAGATCTCACATGTGTAGCATAATGAGCAGGGTTCGCCGATATATATCGGTCAATATACATCGTGATATATATCACGATATATATCCGATATTTATTTTGAAAATATAATGATGTCTTGATATTTTCGATGTTTATTTTTTCAAAGTACGCAATTTGCAATATAAAAATTATATGCACTAGTCATATTAACACTATTCGTGTATTATTAAAAATAATCAAAAGTAATACATTTTATTTATATAGCACATTAATATATCATTATTATAACGTAAATAATATTCCTTCTTTATTTTATATTTTTAAAATTATGAGTAACGTAACAATTTTCATTAAAAATGCCTCGCTGAGAATTAAAAGTTGGTCAGAAAAAAAGGAAAATGTATTATTAATGTGTACTTGACTAATGCATATTTTTATTTCTGAAATGTATAAAATTCATAAAAGTAGTTAACCAAACAAAAATGAGTAACGTAGCTGATGCTTAAATAATTCAATTAAAATTAATAGAAATATATCAGTCATATTATATTTTATTTCTCATAGATTAAAATATCACATTTTACAAATGATTGTAAATATCATTTATATTTAAATGCCATTCTAAGTACGTAAATTTGTATATTTAATGTATATAAATAATGAAAGAAACATTAATTTTAAAGTTGATGCATTATAATAATAACATAATAATATTAACAACAGTGATTTGAGGAATCAGTTATTATTAAAAAGCTTGTTTGCACTGATTGAAAACATCGGATATATATCAAAATATCGGATATTTTCGATATTTTAGAAATTATCATATTTTCGAACCCTGATTATGAAAAATTGACAGTGAAACACTCCAAAATGTATGTTAGATGTGTGTTGCGTTACGAGAGGCGCACACATCAAACATTTGTGAGTGAAAAAAAACTTTCACAGTTTATGTTTATTTTTATGTATCATTTATAAGTGTAATAGTTAATGAAATATAAATTTTTAAAACTGGGATATTCTTTTATGCTAACCCTGTATATTGGGTAACGGCACCAGTTATGGACATGCTTCAAATATCGCTCTCAGGTTAACTCAATTTTCTGAGCCTTTTAATGTATTTAGGCATTTTAAACTATTTTTCTCTTATGCAACAACATCTCACCTAACGTTAGGTTGCTTCTGGATCCTCTGAATTAGTTGATTCTATTTTTATTTGCTCAATTTCGAAGAACAGTCCGACCCCACAGTAAAAAACACTGAAAAATCTGATGATACCCAGCGACAGACAGGATGAGGAAAGGATGAGTAATAGACCAAGTTACCCTTTTCTCTTCAAAATATGCAAAAGTTGTTTATTTTTAGAACTAAAGTATTATTAAATTCAAATGAATATGAAACAGCAGCTGATCTAGTGGTAGCTGCTCATAACCTTCCACAACTGCCTTATAAATACCAACTGGCTCATAAAATTGACTGAAGAATGAAACACCAGCTGATGTAGTGGTAGCTGCTCATAACCTTCCACAACTGCCTTATAAATACCAACTGGCTCATAAAATTGACTGAAGAATGAAACACCAGCTGATCTAGTGGTAGCTGCTCATAACCTCCCACAACTGCCTTATAAATACCAACTGGCTCATAAAATTGACTGAAGAATAAAACACCAGCTGATGTAGTGGTAGCTGCTCATAACCTCCCACAACTGTCTTATAAATACCAACTGGCTCATGAAATTGACTCTGATAGCATTAGATGGCTTCACCGTATTCATAGGCCTCAGCAACATCAGTTTTACTCGCCTAAAAGGCTTATTATTTAAATCCAACCTTATGACTGTCTGTTACTGGGCCCTTCTCTTACTGGTAACCTATGACTTTACCCTAAATTTTTGAAAATGACGAAAATCGTTGTTTGTATTTTTGAGACGCATGTTTTTACATTCTTTGTAATTTCTTTTAGGTGAACAATGCGTACGTCCGTGATCAGTGGAGGCATTCTCTGTCTTGGAAAGTAAGTACATATTTCTTTATTTCATTCAAGCACAATGAAAAACTCAAGATCCGAGCGAGATTCTACACGGCAAAAAAAAAAAAAAAAAAAAATCCTGAAACTTTACGGTAAAAAGTGCAGGCATCCATGTTGCCAGTACTTTTTTTTTTTGCCGTAAAATCCTATTTTATTGTAAAATTTTGTGCTTGAAAAACAAGAAAGCTGCGGCTAATTGTGCCAAATAATAAAATGAGTTTCAAGCAGTGGGGTCCGACCCTGCCACCTCCTTTTTCGAGGTACAGTATGCTAGCCACTATACTGAATATGGCTCGAATGCTGTGCCTTTTTGAGGAACTAAACGCTTCACATCATATGTCACGTGGTTACCGCGTTTACTTCTGCAATCGCTTTCTTTTTCCCTTGAAATATACTTTAAAAATTTTTTCTATGCTGTAAACACTCCATTTTACAGTAATAGTTTCCTGAACTTGTAACAGTGTACAGGAAATGTATGAAATACTTTGTGCTAAAATGCATTTCAGGGATAATTTAATCATTAAAAAAAATAAATAGTTGTTGTTTTCGTATGCCAGCTAGGGTGGCAATTTTGGGTGCAGTGCTTCACTTTTCCAACTGTACCGTAATTTTGTGTGAAGCCCCGACTTCCACAGTACACACATGCCATAAAAGGACCCGTCTATAGGGTAGGCAACCATTCACAGCATAACAACACATTCACACAAAGGGAGCACAAGGACTGGAGAGAGAAAGTACATCCTTGCCCGAGCCGGGATTCGAACCCGGGACCTCCCAATTGCAGTCAGACTTCTCTGATCACTATAGACAGGGCGGGCGGCAAAAAAAATAAAAAAAGAGAAACAGTTTTATAATATTTTTCATGTCAATTTGGTGTACCATTTTTTGTTATATTTCTTAAAGGTTCTTTTTATTTAATGCATAATAATTGCCACAAGTGCTTAAATTTAAACAAACAAAATATCAGTTAACTTATATAATAGCTTTGATAAATCTAGTTTTACAGTTCTTTCTCTCTGTCTCTCTATTATTATTATTATTATTATTATTATTATTATTATTGTTATTGTTATTATTATTATTATTATTATCATCATCATTGTTTTTTTTTTTTTTTTTTGAAAAAAGAAAAAAGGAAAGAAAAAGAAGAACCTCTTCTGGTTCGCAAAATTGTTTTACTAATTTTTATTAGTCTACAGTTTAAAGGGGGTTAAAAAATTAAAAAACCATGCATTACGTAATGCATGGGGTATATGTAAATCGAATACATCTTATTTGGTACCACGTATTATTCAGAATTTTAACGGATTTTTCATTCTTGGATTCAACTATTCAGAATTCTTTAAGACACACATATGATTAAAAATGAAATGCATTTTTTAACTTTTCAAAATCTGGAGTACGTGATGATATGTGGATATTTTTTAGTATAGGGCTCTCCATAAATGATGCCATACTTTTTTTCGACACTTTTGCCCCCTCCCCCTTTTTGTCACTTTAATGTAATTTTTAGTCGTGTTTAATGGTTTGTTTTCTTTCAAAGTTTTTCAAAAGGTAAAATAATGTGTGATATTGCCAAATAAGTACACCAAATATGGCGATAAAACTGCCATATACAGAGGGTGGCCAAATTATTATACTCAAAAGCTTTTCTGTACTTTTATTGTTTTTTTCTGTTGTTACATAGCTTGATTATTCGAAAACATTTTACAGTTTATTAAAAAGTTTAAAGTTTATTCTGGCAACATTTTACTCTTTGCTTTTTTATTATTTTAAATGTGACGGACGCCAGTGTCAGTGTCCGTTAAAATTTCAAGTTACTAGTTTCTTCTTGTAAGTGTGATTTTTGGAAAAAAAATAAACGATTTTATATATAACTAGCTGCGTTGCCCGGCTTTGCCCGGTCTACTTTGAAAATAAAAATTGTGTCAAGTGACGTATATTCAACAATCAAGCTTAAATAAAAGAAAAAAAAAACCATCATGCGAAATTTCTCCTCCAAACAATGATGACAGATATTAAGATACTTTTAAAAAATTTAAATGAGAAAGATAAATTTAAAAAGCGTAACCATGGAAACACAAAGTAAAAATAAGTTTAAGAATTGAAAATGAGAAATATGGAAATAAACTATGGATTCAAAAAGCGTTACCGTGGAAACGAAAATAAAATGGTTAAAAACTTGCATAGAGAGCAGACTTTTGAACTTCATTTAATTCGCTTGTAACTTTCTTTCTAACGGAGATAGAGGGTTACACTTTCGACCTTAGGTCGAGTTATATCTGGAGTAGAAAAAAGCAGCTCTTTTCAATGCTGTCGAAAAGAAAACTGTGGGTCAATTCCTTCACTTTTTATTGATGGATTTAATGAAGAAAGTAGTGCCTAAATTTCAGCTAAGCCTAAAAAAATTCGAAATAAAAACGTAAAAAACTCCCGCCACAATTAAGTTAGAGCATTGAAACAAATTGCGTAGAACGCGGAAAATTCTTCCCTTTCCAACGATACATAATATTAATATGTGCAAGTAATTTTTCACCCCCCCCCCCCCATATTCGGGAATTTATGAGAAAATTGGGCCTAAATTGGAATAAAAAAAGAACTATTCCTCGATTTTTTTTCGAACTGGTCTGCAAACCTTTTCAGGACTTAAAGGAACAAATTGTGAAAATTTCAGAAAAATCGGCCGGGTAAGTCTCGAGTTTTGCGAGTTCAAACACACAGACGCTTTTTGGAGACTTCATTTTATACTATGTAGAGATACTAGGTAGCTCAAGTAGCCATATCATGCATTGAAAGCATGTCACGCCGCATCCAAGCCGTGATAGAAGTTAAACGCGGAGTTACTGAACATCAAATAATTATTTTTTTTTAACCAATTTATAGTATCTATCAGAAGGTACTTTACGTTTAATATGTTTAATTCATATTTTAAATATACTGTAAAATGTGTTCAAATAATAAAATTATGTAACAACAATAAAAAAAATAAAATACAGAAAAGTTTGAGTAAAAATATGACAACGTGTATATATTTTCTACTAATCTTTACTAATAATAAAGCTGAAAGTCTCTCTGTCCGGATCTCTGTCTGTCAGGATCTCTCTCTGTCCGGATCTCTGTCCGTCAGGATCTCTTTGACGCACATAGCGCCTAGACCGTTCGGCCGATTTTCGTGAAATTTGGTACAAAGTTAGTTTGTAGCATGGGGGTGTGCACCTCGAAGCGATTTTTTGAAAATTCGATGTGGTTCTTTTTCTATTCCAATTTTAAGAACAAAATTATCATAAGATGGACGAGTAAATTACGAAATTATCATTACGTGGAACCGTAACATGGGCACAAGCCAATTGGCGAGATACGAAATTATCATAGAGTGGAACCGTAACATGGGTACAAGCCAATCGGCGAGGAAATTCACCATACATTATTAGTAAATATACAGGCGAACGAAAAGACCTTTTAATTTTTCTATTACGGGCAAAGCCGTGCGGGTACCATTAATGTACCAATAAAAGCATACAAAAAGAGTTTAAGAAACTCTGTAAACAGCTGTTTCGGGTTTATAAAATCACACTCCTTCTTCAGTGCATAAAAAGAGCGATGGAACAACCAAGTCCGACAACGGACAAGTGAACTTAAGTTTTTTAAACTCTTTTTAAATGCCTTTATTTGTACATTATACACGCTATCATATATTTACTCATTGTACGAAGTTTCCCGCTGCTTCTTTCACATACGGAAAAGTTTGTTTGAGTACAATAATTTGGCCATTCTCTGTAGTTGTAGAATGTCGCCAACCACAAAATCGTTTAGTTTTGCAATCGCGATAAATCCATTACATCGCTTTTTTATTTGAGCTTAGGGAAAGTGTAGCTATCGAGGAAATACATGGCCTGATAGGCGAGTTTAACTCAGGTATCTAAGCAGGAAATACTTTTTAAAAAGTAATTAACCTAGCTTTGTGATCGTCACACTAATGCGTTTTGTTCTTGAAACTTTGATAGGTCTCAAGCGCAACGATTTACAATGTAAATCTTCTCTCTATCTTTCTCATTTGCTAAAGGGTGTATTTATTTTTTTAAACTTAATTTCTTAATCACGTTTACTTAGGATTTAAATATAATTTATGTATGTAAAAACGCTCATTAGCAAAAGTAGTGGCAAATTTTAAAAGAAATCATTATGGTAATAACATTCATTCTTACACAAATCGTTATGGATTTAAGATATTATTTTGATCATTTTTCTTACTACGGTACGAGTAGAAAATTAGTGTAGATAACTAGTGCGTGGTTGTGGATAATCAATGAAGGCATATCTTTCAAATTTCTCAATTTTGAAGAAAAAGTTCAAAAAAAAAACAAAAAAAAACTTAAAATATACAAAACGAACTTAAACTACAAAACGAATCAGAAAACAGAACATCATAAATCTTTTGCTTAGAGCTTTTGAATACAAACGAATTAAAATGCATATACAGTCGACTCCCGTTACAACGCGATTCAACTTACGCAAAATGACTATATAACGCTAGTTTTTCACGAGTAAACAATTTTAGAGCTAACGCGAACTCCTTGCTCGCAGCACGAAAATATTTCAAAAGTAATCGTGGTGCTGAGTGTCGGGATACGCTTGATCAACTAAAAAGTGGATCGAGATGGTACGGCAATTAGGTACGAGTGAATTTTGCATACATGCAACTAAAAGTCAAGAAAAGGCAATTCGTAAAAGTTTAGATCTTAGTTTTAATATGAAGCTCGCAGAGTCCTGTCTAAACAAAATGTAAAAAGCATGAAATTGGAAGATGCTTTTGTATTGTGGATTATATAGACCCTTAAAGAGGGGTGTTCCCATCAGGGGCGGCAAATAGGGGGGTCAAGAGGGGGCGGTTGCACCCCCAAATCTTTTGAGCAGAATGATAGAAAATATGTGAATTTAATTTATTTAAGTCGGAAATCCATGTTCATTAAAAAAAAGTCTCGCTGGTTCTCAGTAGCTATTTGATGAAACTCGACACATTCCTTGACTAGAAATAGTGTTTTTCGTTATTGGGATGATGACTTAGAAATTCATGAAATATTTTCCGGCCTTTTCTGAACATAAAAAATTGATACAGAATCATTGTTAATTTTAACTAAAGAAGACATTTCTTCAAATAGGCTAAATATTTCATACTTGTGTGCCCAGTGTAACGATGGTATGTCCAATATGAGAGGCTCGTGCAAAGTGGTGTTGCTTCATGATTTTCAGAAGAAAATTCTTTGATATTTTACAATCACTTTTACGCTCATTTTTTAAGTGTATATTTATTTAATGAGTGTTCATCGCTTTTTTCTGCTAGAAACACGTTTCAGCTGCTCAATGCATTATATGTTTTCATAGAACCTTATTAAAAATGCATGTGATTATTGAATTAAAAAAAACATATCAACAAATACCTTTTTTGGGGCTCTATAATTATGCAAACTCGGAGTGACACAAGTTGGTCTTCAAAAGTTAAAACCATAAATACATTTCTCTATAACTTCAAAGCAGCGATTTGACGACTGTAAGAATTATTGCAAAACGATTATTTCATTGGTGAAAAAGCTCATGCCCTTTAGTATGTTTGACTTCGTTTGAATTTTTATTCAATTTTTTTGTACTGAGGAAAGTTTTTGAAAAATACTTTACTCTATTAAAACATCTTCAATCCGTTACCCTTAATTTTCGGACTATTCAAGTCACAGTTCAATCTAACAATTAATTTGTGCACCATACTACCATATTTCAATCGACAATTGAAACTGAAAATAAGATTTTACATATAGATATATATTTCAACCAAGCGTGAAACTTTTCAAAAAAATTCTTCCTCCGAGCCAATTTTAAAAAGGTGAAAAAAAAAAAAAAAATCCACGTGATGATGTCAAGTCAAACATTGATTTTTTAATATTTTGTATGAAGTAATAGATTCAGTTTCGAATGAAATTAACACAAGATTTGATGATAATTATTTTTCTGTATGGTTGGCTCTATATTATCTGGATTGGATTTTGAAGACGGAAAAAAAAATGTTTCAATTATGAGTATTCAATTTTTAGCATAAGGCAAGAAAAATTACAAGCACTATACCGACAGACCGGTTATCACATCCAGAGACTGCAGTTTGGTCCTCGTTATGGACTCATCATTCTGGAATAGTGAATAACAGAGCTGGAGGCAGATGACATCTCCTTGAAGCTGAGAGCGCCGATGAGACTAGATTATTCAATGATGAAAAATTAAGCTCCTTACTATTTTTGAAGTTGCCTGGGTGATTTTGAAGAGCTAGATGTAAAAAATGTTTTCATAAATAACTTTGTTACTTCAATTATTTTTTAACTATTCCTATCAGCTCAGCCAGTGGAGAAAGATTTTTTTTATCTCTCAGGAGGTTAGAGAATTATTTTCGAAGCATAATGGGCAAAAAATTCAAGCGAAGTCATATATGCTAAAAGGCATGAGCTTTTTCACCATCTTTTCTATTTAGCTGTACTGGCAAAACAGCACGACACTGGGCACTGATTAGTAACACGATTCCCTATTCTTCCGAATTTCAAAAATCATACATTAAAACTTTTCCAAAAGGTATAAAAACTTTAGTATCGAGATGTTTTGTATGATAACTTATTAGAAAGTTAATCAAAATTTTTAATAGTTTCTAAACACTAATTTTTATTCATATTAAACCGATTTTATGACCACTTCCTGTTAGCTAATTTGCATTTGGGACCGCACTGTGGTAATACCTATTTAAGAAACTCGACCCCCCAAATGAAATGCTGAAATGCCGCCCCTGGTTCCCATCGATGGAAACGTTATAAAACTAAATGCGAAGCAACTGCATTTAAAAATGTATTAGAATAGCGCAGCATAAATCATCTTCAATTTTTAAGTTTAATTTTTCCATTCTACTTTACAGTACTGTTATAGTACAGGGCTTTTTTATCACTACACTAGCTGCGTTGCCCGGCTTTGCCCGGTCCACCTCGAAAATAAAAATTGTGTCAACTGACGTATATTCAACAATCCGGCGTAAAAAATAAATAAAAAAAGCATCATGATTTCCTTTCCAAACAATGACGACAGATATTAAATTACTTTTAAGAAATTAAATCCAGAAAGATGGATTTAAAATGCGTAACCATGGAAACTCAAAATAAGATAAGTTTAAGGAATTAAAATGCGAAAGAAAATGGTTCACAATTTGAATGGAATCGAGATTTCTTAAACTTGATTTAAAAAGGCTTTTAACTTTTTTTTCCTTTCGAGATAAAAGCTTATTTTTTTGACCATAGGTCGAGTTAGATCTGGAGTAAAAAAGGTCGCTTTTTCAAATGGCGTCAAAAGAAAAAAAAAAGCTGTGGGACAATTCCTTTACTTTTTATTGATTTATTTACTGAAGAAAGTAGTGCCTAAATTTCAGCTACGCCTAAAAAAATTCGAGCTAAAAACGCAAATAACTCCCGCCGTAATAAAGTTAGAGCATTGAAACAAATTGCATAGAAGGCGGAAAATTCTACCCTTTCTAACGATATGTAATATTAATATGTGCAAGTCGTTTTTAACTCCCATATTTGAGAATTTATGTGAAAAGTGGATGTAAATTGGAATTAAAAAAAAAACTATTGATCGAATTTTATTCGAACTGGTCTGCAAACCTTTTCAGGACTTAAAGGAACAAAGTGTGAAAATTTCAGCGCAAGCGGCCGGGTAGTTCTCGAGTTTTGCGTGTTCAAACACACAGACGCTTTTTGGGGACTTCATTTTATACTAAGTAGAGATACAGTACGTGCCATATTGTTTTCTTTTTATGTCTCTCTCTCTCCCATTGAGCATTCATTTTGTGCATCGTAACAGTATTTGATGTTGAATAATGCAACTTTTTGGAAAATGCTGTAAAAAATTCAGCTTTTTATGTAAGAAACTGTAATGTATAGTTAAGAAATGCTCTAAAACAGTTTGAAGGGTGTTTAAAGACGTATAAAATAATTGGGTATGAAAATAAAAAGTTCGTATAGGTCGAAACTCGACTGTACCTTAAAACGTTGATTTCCTCCAGCTTTTTTTTTTTTTTTTTTGAATTTACATTACTTTTACAACTTTTATACTTACGAAAATCGTAGATTCATAAGATGGCTGATTGCACGCAGCTGATTAAACAACCTTTTTTGTTACAATCGCTACAGTTTTAAATGCAATGCATCTTTTAAACTTAATTGATACTTCTGGCTATTCAAGCACAACCGAGTGTTCGGTTAAGCTAGAGGGACAAAAAATCCACTTTCATGCAAAGCTGTGTGTAACAGTTCTGTAGCTGACGATGCCTGAAGTCTTAAAAGCAACGAGCGGAACTTAAGAAAAAGTTATAACTCATAATTAATGGATTCTCGACACATCGTATAAACTTGCCTCAGGCTGGTGTTTATATTCCTTTATTCCAAGTGGGAAGAAACAAATAATCCGTGAAAGTCAAAGAAAAATTGAAAGTAGAGCATATTACCCCGAGATACGTTTCTATTATTTCAAGATGTCAAGTTGTTTGTTCTCTGCTGTTTGATTCATTGGGAAACATCGACGAATATCAGCTATGAAAAGTTACAAAATCGGAGCAAATTTATTTGAATGTACGACACTTTTCTCTAAGCTGACACGTAGAAGAAATATTCTGAAATTACTCAAATCAATAGCACAGGTTCAGACTTTAAGGTATCCCAACGTGTTTGGAACATAGCGTCTTTTTCATATTCAAACTTTATAAAGATGAATAATAAAGCAGTATTTTCGGCAAAAATACGAATTATCGTCCAAAGGACGCTGTTTTTAAAGGAAGTTTGAAACGTGTTAGAGGTCAAAGTTTTGTAACATTTCAAATTATACTAATGCTAAAACAAACTACATACTTTACTCTAAAGAATGAACTTGAATCTAAATGATTTTTGAACAGCTAAAGATTTTAGATGTTTTTTAAATTGATTTTTTTAATAACTTTTTAAACAAAAGCCTGTAACTTATATAGTATTTAAACACTATAAAGTGTTTTGTGAATTTTTTAGGAAACCATTTTAAGGAAGTAGTGATAAAATATCTGAACATTATAATAATAATTTATCAGAATATCACGTTTTCAGTTTTAAAAATTTTCTGTGAAAAACAGCGTATATTTTTCTTTTTTTTTCTTCAATATAATTCTCTATTTTTCATCATTTTTCAGTTCAAATCTGAAAAGTATAAAATATAAGTGTTCGAAATTACAACTTTCAAAAACTGCTCCGAACGTGTTCAGATACCTAAATTAGGTTTTTATACAAGTAGAATGAAATGAAAGCATTGAATACTAAGTACAGTGCTCCCCACTCTGTGATTTCCCACTGATCCAGGAGTTCTCATCCCCTAAAGAGCAATGGCCTTACCCCCCCCCTCAAATTATTTTTCGGAGTATTCCCAAAGGACAAGACTTTTCGTAAGAGAGAGCAAGACCCCTTAAAATCAACCCCACAAAAATTTTAATTGTACAGTTTGCGTCATGCCCCCCCCCCCCCCCCCCGCCCCCTCCTTCGTGGTACCCGTGGCTGATCTGCATAAGTTATTGAAAAGATATTTTACTGTAAACTGACCTTTTTATGCTTCCCTTACATTTATAAACGGAGATTAATCATCATTTCTTCTTGACAAATGCGAACAGAAAAGGCATTTCGTTAACATAAATAAATAACCCGAGAGAGAGAAAAAAATGATTAAAAAGAACAGCGAAACCAAAAAGAATTGTTGCTGTCATAAATAGAATGGTAAAGCTTGAGTGTCGAAGCAAAAAATCTTACGTAAGTGCTTTTCCACGGCGATAACAAGTGACCTTTAGAGACACGGGAGAGAAAAAAAAGCTTGTTAAAAAAACGTGGGATGAAAAAAAGATAAAAAAAAGAGTTAAGTATCTCCGGAGTCATTATGGTAACCGTGTCCGTCGAGTGTCAAGTTGAAAAAGAATTGTACTGATTCAAACCTTAAGTATAAAATCTGTGAGGTGATGGTGATAATATTGCTGCCATGACACAAAGTTTTTTTTAAAATCTGTGCTAGAGAATTGTCGCACCGAAGCACGAAAAGTGCGAAATAATTATTGTTAATTGTCACGGGAGGGGTGGGGGAGGGGGATGATGTGTCATGGGGCAGCAAAAATAAAAAGTGATCTATCTATCTAAGTTTTATGCAGTGAAGTCCTTTTCACTTGTTTTTGTAACTGGACCAAGGCAATCCATTTCCAACTGAACACAGGACAGACACGGTAACCTTAATGAAACCACGAACACTTATCTCGTTTTTTTCTTTTTTTTTGTCATCATACTCTTTTCTCTTTTCTTTTTTTTTTTTTCAATTCAGAACATTTATTTTTTTATATTTTAGCTTCTGATGCCAATAAATCAAATAATTATATATTAAAAAATACTTTTAAAAAATGTCTGACACCATTCTTTAAACTCACCATTGGAAAATTAATTTTTCTGATACAAAATTGGTTTTAATGATTTGAATTTCTTAATTTTGGATACTTATGCAATATTTAAGGAATTTTTCTTAGGTTTGTGGCAGTAAATTCACTAACACTAGTCAAATTTGAGTGGCGCAGTTAAAAATTTAGAAATTATTGGTCAAAATTAGCCAAAACGAATGCTTTATTTTTTCTTTAGGTGTTTTCTGACGGCAGTAATAAACGTCATTAAACCAACCATTATAAATGATTGCTGTCATGCAATGCTTCACAAATATATTTTCCGGCTTATATCATAATAGAAAACCTTCATCAATCATATAATGTGATATGAGAAATACATTCACAATGTTTAGGCAGCAGGTTACAGTTTAGAATTTTTTACTTTCCTTTTTAACATCAAAACTCTGAAACAATCGTTAGAACAATGCTACAGCATTATCTGGGATTAATTGGGTTCAAACAATAAAATTTTCGATTAATCATGTGTGAATTATCCAGTGTTGTCAGATTGGGGGACATTTCCCCATTTTGGGGAAATCTGGTGCTCTCTGGGGAAATTTTGGGGAAATGGGTTTTGAGGGGAATTCTTCGGGGAAAAATTTTTTCCTTGGGGGAAAACCTGGGGAAAAAAACCTCGGGAGGAAAAAGATTTTTTTTCGTATTTAAATTCACGTCAAGAAGTAGTGGGAAAATTGTTTGTATCAAACAGCGTCAACAGCGTTGGGTTAGATTTTCTCAACTTTATGCAATTCGCATTTCGCATTATGTGGAGTATTATGCTATGGAATTCGCATTAATGTTCTGCGTGAGTAACTAGTTGATACGTGAAACAGGTAAAAATAAGTGTGATGAAGAGTGTTCATGGATAAATATATACAAAAATCATAGTTTAAATGTACATACAGAAGCAGAGTAGTAAATGCGTGTAGAAAAAAAAAGTTTGGTTATTTCTTATATCTCGGTCGGGCGCTTCTATTTATGACTAGTGGCACTCGCACGGCTTTGCCCGTAGTAGAAAATTAAAAGGTCTTTTGGTCTCCCTGTATATTTACAAATAATGCATGATGAATATCTCGCCAATTGGCTTGCCCACTTTATGGTTCCACTTTATGATAACTTGGTAATTTACTCGTCCATCTTATGACAATTTTGCTCGGGAAAATGTTCGTAAAATTGGAATAGAAAAAGAACAAAATCAAATTTTCAAAAAATCGCTTAAAGGTGCACACCCCCATGCTATAAACTAATTCTTTGCCAAATTTCATGAAAATCAGCCGAACGTCTTGGCGCTATATGCGCATTAGATATCCTGACAGACAGAAAGAGATCCGGACAGAGAGATATCCAGACAGAGAGACTTTCAGCATTATTATAAGTAAAGATAAAGAAGACAAAAAAAAAAAAAAAAAAGCGAAAATGTGAAGAAAAAAAAGTTGGGGAATTTTATAAGAAAATTTGGCTATTTGGGGAAAAAAAATTTCAAGAGAAAAAAATATTAGTTGAAGTCGATTCATTTTATGAAAATATTAGTGGAAAAATAATGTTTGCATTTGGGGAATTTTGGTAGAAAACATCGCTTTTTGGGGAAAAGTTGGAAGGGAATTGGGGAAATCTGGATTTGACCATCTGGCAACACTGGAATTATCCTCCTATCCGATACAGACGTTAGGAAATAGTTCCACCCTCCTGTTTTAGTTTACGTTTGTGATTCAGTGTTTTATTTATTTATTTTTTTGTTTGTTTGTAATCTATTTGCTAAATGTTGCTATTTAGAGGTAGATAAATAATGTTAACAGTTTTTGTTCAATGAGGTAAAAAAAATCCATAAATTAAAATGCTAAAAATGCATTAAAACATGAAATGTCCTTCTCTGCATAGCAGTTGCTCCAGATGAACTATATTTTAGGAGCATATCATCTACAGGGGAGCCCCGATGGAAGGTCACTGTGACCACCCCAAAAGTTTCTCATTCGGCAAATTTTTCTGGCGATTCGGAAAATGTTTGGTAAAATTTGGAGTTCTGTTCGGAAAAATTATCATCATTCGGCGAAATTTGGAGTTCTATTTGGCAAAATTATCCTCATGCGGCGAGATTTGTAGTTCATTTCGGCAAAATTATCATCATTCAGCAAAATTTGGAGCTTAATTCGGCAAAATTATCATAATACGTAAACATTTTGAGTTCCATTTTGCAAATTTATTATCATTCGGTAAAATTTGGAGTTCTATCCGGAAAAATTCGGCAAAATTTGGAGTCCCATTCGGAAAAATTTGGAGTTCCATGCGGCAAATTTTGGAGTTCTATGCGGCAAATTTTGGAGTTCCATTTAGTAAATCGAGAATTTCCACCCTCCCGAAAATTTAAGTTAGGGGCGCCCGACCACCTATGACCAACGATACATCCCTCTAAAACGGGATAATTGTGTCAGGTCTTTTTAACATTGATGTAACGAGGCTTTATTATAGATATGTGTGCAGGCAGAAGTTTGGGTAGTTGGATAAGCAACTCCAGGGATGCTTTTGTTAGGATTGGGTTTTTTCGGAAGATACTGGAAAAAAACCCGGAAGAAGCTGAAAGAAATAGTTAGAACCAGACGAAAACAATAGAAAATAAAAACATTTGTTGAAGGTTCAAAAATACTAAACTAGTATTAATGAATACTTGTAATACGAGTAATTACATTAAATTTAAAGCAGATGACCTAACAAATGTGATTTGTGACGAAACAAACTACTACTTTTTTAATTACCTATTACTATTTGCCTGCAAATATTTATAGGCAGGGAAATGATTTTTACAAACTTAGGAAGGCATTTTTGTAGGGGAAACGTGTGCCAATATCAATGAAGAAAAATTCAAAATATTTCTTATAAAAATATTTTATTGTAGCTTTTTTGTAATGCAAAATGTATAATGAAATTCTATTCGATTTATAAATCACTTTTATCTGTCGTTAAAATTTATGTAGGCGAATGTGGGGAAAAGCGAAACAGTAAGATGACTGAGCTTTTTCAAAATGAACAAATTGGAAATTTGATTTTAAAATTACATTACACAAAGAAAGAACATTGTATTTTGTAATGATATTTAAACAGTATTTTCTATTTTTGACAGTAAATTTGCGCGTGCAAAAAAAAGTGGAAAGTTTTCACTTTTTCTTTTTCTGGGACAAAGTGAAAAACAAAATGTTTTTTTTTTAAATTCGATTATAAAAAATATTTTTGATGAAACGAATCAGTAACAAAAGTATGAATGAATAAATGAAAAGATAATGAAACAATAAACGAATAATTAAATAAATAAATGAATTAATTTATGAAGAAAAAAGTAGTGAGTAAAAGAGTTAATGACTAAGAAAATAAATGAATGAATGATTGATATAAGTTAATTACTAAATGACGAAATGAAATGAATTATCTAAAAAATGAATATGTTTGTGAATTAGTAACTGATTAAGTCAGTAAGTGAAATAAATTGTTTCACTTCGCCATATCCACTTTGCTCCGCCTGTACTTGAGTAATTGTACAAAATATTTAAAATACAAGCAAGCTTTAACTAAATAAATACTGCACTGAATAATTAGAAAGTCTCAGGTAGTATGTAAAGTGTTAATACCTGGTTCTTTATCATTTCATAATAACAAAAATAATTTTTGACTTAAAACAGAATATTACGATACGAGTATCAATTTTTGAAAATTGCCTGTAGTATCATATACAGTGGCTCCCAAAAGTGTTCGTACACTTTGAAATTTTTTACTAAAACCAAAATAACGCGAAACTGAATTCGAATATAAAAACCAATATTTTTTCACATCATTCCTATGTCATTCTAAATAAAACCCAATAGTTTTTTCAAAATATTGACGAACCTTCTTTTTGAAATGGGTCAAAAAACGAAGAGACGGAGATATAATACGCCACAAAAGTCATCTTACACTCAAATATTTTCGAATAAATTCATGATTAAAATTATGATAAGTCGTTTTTTTATTATTTTTGCATTGTGTTGACCCTTAAAAATCATTTGGCTTTAATTTTTTGTTTATTTATTTCTTAATATTATGCATATTACTTTAAAATGGCTGGTATTGGTAAAAAACCATAAACACCATTCGAAATTTGAATTTTTTCCTTACAGTAGCGGTAAATTGGTCTGAAATGTCTCTAAATAAGTTAATTTATTCCATTCTATAGTAAAGTGCTTGATAAAATGCTTTAAAGAAAAGAATCGGATCGAAAACAAGGTAAGAAAAGATCAACCGGCAAAGTTGACAAAGCGTGATCGGAGATTTACATTAAAAAAAAAATGAAAAATACGCATTTGAGTGCTGTAAAAGTTTCTGCAGAGTTAAATGAAAATTTTTACATTTAATTTTCACCTAAAATTGTTCGCCAAGTTCTCTGATTAGCTAGATTAAATGGGACCTCTTCCCGCAGAAATTTTCTTGGCCGTGCGAAAAACAGAAAGCTTCCGCTTTTCGTCGCAAAATCAATGATAAATAAGCTCAAAACGTTTTGGAATTGCATCTTTCTAACACACGAAAATAAGTTCAACATTTTTGGTTAAATTTTTGCATAATTCTAAATAGAAGAAAAAATTAGGAACTTAATCTTAAGAACTTAAGTTGAACCAGTTAATCAGGACGGTGAAGTTGTTCTTGTGTGAGGGTGCATATCAGCATCAGGACTTGGTAGTTTGGAATTTTTTGATAAAATAATGAATCATGCTGTTCATTTAAATATTTTAAAAACCAATTTCAAATTGTCAGCCAAAAATTTGAATATCAGAAACAACTTTTTTTTAACAAAATAACGATAAGAAGCACACGGTGTTTAACGTTTGTGTTTAGTGCCTCAAAAATTGTCCTAAAGTTTAGAAAATACCCCTTCAATCTCCAGATTTGAAATTAATGTAACACATTTAGAGATATCTAGAGGTTAGATTACGAAAATACGGCTTTGAAACGCAAATAGAGCTAGAAACAGAAAGATTCGAAGTGTGCTTAAACACTTACTCAGAAATTGAGCAAAAAAAATAAGAATGAAATATATTCTCAGACGTTTAAAAGGTACTGCATGATATTCTCTAAATAATAATTTAATAAAAAATTTAGATTATTCAATAATATATAGACATTTTTCAAAGTGTACGAAGACTTTTGTGAGATAAAATTTCCGGTTCTTTTTGGTTTTTGATTAAAAAAAAATAAGTTTTAATATTTTTTTTAAAAAATCATGTAGTTTTGTTGAAAATTGAACATAGATCTTACAACTAAATAATTATTCCGAAATATTTATTCTAACCAGTGGATAGAGTCCTATTTCATTCAAAGTCGTAGGTGTACGAACACTTTTGGGAGCCACTGTATGTAAATCTTCGTCGGCTTTTTTTTTCTGCTTGACGAGAACAGACAACATATGCTTTAGTTAAAAACGTTACCAGATAAGGTGGCGTTAAAAGCATCGTAAATATTTCACTTTTGCCCTGCCATTTCACTTTTCTCCACAATTCCCTATATGTGAAGAATAGTGAGTACATTACATTTGCCATAATATTTTTCTAATTGCATCATTTGAGCAAGTGAGCAGGTGATTAGAAAACTCAAACTCTACTTTAGTGGCATGCTTTAGTGGATGATTCTTGCATTTTTGAAAAAGTTTAATTTAATTTTTCGGGTATTTATTATCCATAATTAAGCCGCTATTTTTTAAATTCGAAATTCATTTTTTTTTTCTCACTAAAGAATTCCTTTACTGTTAGTAAGTGACAAAAGTGTTTATGTTGCCATTTCTTTCTCAAATGTGCGTAAAATTTCGGATTTAATTGATAGCTTCTCTTTGGCGACAAATAAAATACTCACTGATAAACACGACCATGTCCTGTCTTGTGCTCGTTTCAGGCACTGGGCCAACAGCTGTACATTATCTTATCTATCTTTTCAAAACTGAGATAGTTGCTATCGTTATACAACCTTTTCAGCCCTCTCTTTCTTTGTGTATGTTTAACGTTTTTTTTCCTTCAGAATTTCACTTATAGGCGTGATTTATTTACATACAGCTGGTAGTACCAAAATTAGTAGTTTCCATTTCTGATAAAAAATATTCAAATATGTTTGATAGTTTCACACCATTTAGTACAAAACTTTATGTGCTTTCCAGCATTAAAAAAATAAAAAAATAAAAAATAAAAAAAAAAGTTTTAAAAAATTTATCTCTGCTTTCCGATTTTTTATTTTTTTAATGAATTTTCTGAGGAATTTTTAAGTTTGTAACTCTCAAACCATTATTCAAAGAATTTTATTTATATGAACTTCCCAGAGCACTTTCTTGGAAAGTTCACGTGAACAAATATTCCAGCAATATAAAAAAAATGAATTTCTTAGCATTTTTAAAGTTATTTCACATTAATGAATCTCTTACAATTATCCATTATATATATATATATATATATATATATATATATACACAGTGGCTCCCAAAAGTGTTCGTACACTTTGAAATTTTTTAGTAAAACCAAAATAACTCAAAACTGAATTCGAATATGAAGTCCAATATTTTTTCACATCCTTCCTATGTCATTCTAAATATAACCCATTGGTTTTTTTCAAAATATTGACGGATCTTTTTTTTGAAATGGGTCAGAAAACGAAGAGACGGAGAAATAACACGTCACAAAAGTCATCGTACACTCAAATATTTTCGAATAAATTCATGATTAAAATTATCATATGGCGTTTTATTAATATTTTTGCATTATGTTGACCCTTATAAGTCATTTGGCTTTAATTTTTTGTTTATTTATTCCTTAATATATTGCTTATTACTGTAAAATGGCTGGTATTCGTAAAAAACCGCAAACGCCATTCAAAATTTGAATTTTTTCCCATAGTAGTGGTAAATTGGTTTAAAATGTCTCTAAGTTAGTTAGTTTATTTGTTTGCATAGTCAATTGCTTGATAAAATGCTTTAAAGAAAGAAATCGGACCGAAAACAAGGTAAGAAAAGGTCAACCGGCAAAGGTGACAAAACGTGATCGTAGATTTAAAGTTAAAAAATTAATGAAAAATACACATTTGAGCACTGTAAAAGTTTCTGCAGAGTTAAATGAAACATTTTACATTTAATTTTCACCTGAAATTATTCGCCAAGTTCTTTGATTAGCTGGATTAAATGGGATCTCTTCCTGCAGAAATTTTCTTGGTCGTGCGAAAAACAGAAAGCTTACGCTTTTCGGCCCAAAATCAATAATAAATAAGCTAAAAACAGTTTAGAATCATGTCTTACTTACAGAAAAAAATTAATTCAACATTTTTGGTTAAATTGTTGTATAACTGTAAGTAGAAGAAAAAATTAGGAACTTAATCTTAAGAACTTAGTTGGATCAGTTAATCAGGTCGGTGAAGGTGTTTTAGTGTGAGGGTGCATGTCAGCATCAGGACTTGGTAGTTTGTATTTTTTTGATGAAATAATGAATCATGCTGTTCCTTTAAATATTTTAAAAACCAATTTTGAACTCTTAGCCAAAAATTTGGTTATTGGAAACAACTTTGTTTTTTTATCAAGATAACGATAAGAAGCACACGGTTTTCAACGTTTGCGTCTAGTGACTCGAAAATTGTCCTAAAGTTTAGAAAATACCCCCTCAATCTCCAGATTGTAACTTAATGTAACGTATTTAGAGATATATGGAGGCCAGATTACGAAAATAGGGTTTTAAAACGAAAATAGAGCTAGAAATAGTAATACTCGAAGAGTGGTAGAACACTTACTCAGAAATTACGCTAAAAAAAGAAAGAAAAAGAATGAAATCTATTCCCAGACGCTTAAAAGGTGTTATTAATACTGTATAATATTCTACTGATTAATAACTTAATCAAAAGTTGGATTATTCAATAATATATAGACATTTAATAAAGTGTACGAAGACTTTTGTGAGATAAAATTTCCGGCACTTTTCGGGTTTTGATTTTTTAAAAATTAAGTTTTAATATTTTTTAAAAACTTTTCATGCAGTTTTGTTGAAAATTGATCATAAATCTTATAATTAAATACCTATTCCGAAATATTAATTCTAACCAATAATTTAGGGCCTATTTCGTTGAAAGTCGTAGGTGTACGAAGACTTTTGGGAGCCACTGTATATATATATATATATATATATATATATGAGTTCTTCAAAGCGCTGTCTTAAAAATTTCAAGCATAACACATTTCTCACCAATCTCTAACGAATTTCATTTATATGAATTTCTCAGAGCACTTTCTTAGAAATTTCACGTTAACGATTTTCCCATCAAAATCTGAAGAATTTCATACATTTGAATTTCACAGAGCACTTTCTTGGAAATTTCACGTTAACGAATCTCCTAACATTATCTAAAGAATTTTATTTGAATGAATTTCTCAGAGCATTTTCTTTGAAATTTCACACTAACGAATTTCCACTATTTCACAAATCTCCGACCATTATCTGAAGAATTTTATCTGCATGAGTTTCCCCGGGCGTTCTAAGAAATTTCCCACTTACGAATCTTCCACCATTATCTTAACAAGTGGTGCCCTAGCAACGGCCCGCGGAACATATGTGGTCGCGAATGTGATCCATGTGGCCTATCGTTGTATTCAACGTTGCGAAATGAAAAATATATTCTAAAACCTTCAAAAAAAAAAAAAAAAAACACTGATCATTTCATTTGGTGTTATGAATGATTGTTACAAATTTGAAGCCAAATAGTCGTAAATTGGTTCCTAAAATACAGATGCAAATTTTGTATCAACAAAATAGGCAATGCAATAAAGATGATAATATTTGGTTAGTACTTGTCTTTCCTTTTTCTTGTTTTACTATGCTATCTAGAAAAAAAAATAACATAATTACATTTTATATTTGTTCTGGTTCGCGAAATTCATTTTAATATGAGGTGTGGCCCACGGGGAAAAAAAGGTTGGGCAACACTGATCGAAACAATTTATTTTTATACGTATTTTCCCGCCATATACTTACGAATTAGCTACATAATATTATCTGTTTTTTCAAATTGATGGATATTAGTATTAACACTCTTGTCAAATGATGTTTGAGTTACATTGAAAGTTTTTCTTTCTTTTTGTTACTTTTCTTTAACAATTATTTTCCTCAAATTATTGTTCTGAGTGTGATTATGCTTTTACTCAGGGTTCTAATGTTCTAAACATATTTGAGACTAATTAATATTTATTAAAATTATTTAAGTTTATGCATAGATTTATTTGGATATAAATACCATTTTATTTCCGTTTAAACTAAATAATTATTTAACCCTTTAATTAGCAAATGTGGGAAAATTGTGGTGAAAAAAACTTTTGGGAGCACTGCATATGTAAGTGACCAATAAATCATTTACTTACGTATTCAAAGAACTTGGTCTTTTTTAAATACAATAAATTTAATAAAACTTTAAGATTTTAATCACACTGTTTTCATTTGTTTTTCTATTTAAAAATGAGCTGATGTGCGCATCACATGACTTCCTTTCACTCCAATTTTAATGTCATTTTCCTATTATTGGCAATTTTAATGTGATTCAATAGTTTACTCTCTAAATATCACCAATAGTAGCCAAACTGAAATCAAATTTAAAAAAAAAATCGCCAAATTTGTCGCTCTTGGCGACAAAACTTGATGACCAAAAGACTGGCGATATATCGTCAAGTGTCGGCCAAATTATAGCACCACTTGAATATACATCGAAATTAAAAATAATTAGCCCAAAAAGGGGCAAAAACTCCTTTAAAAACACCCGAATGCAACCAAAAGGGGAGGTGAACAACTAGACAACTAGGAGTCTACGTAACAAATTTCAACTTTCTAGGACATACCGTTCTTGAGTTATACGACATACATACGCACATGCATACATACATACGTACATACGGACGTCACGAGAGAAGTCGTTGTAATTTACTCGGGGAATGTCAAAATGGATATTTCGAGTGTTTATACGTTCTTAGGCACTTATCAGCGTGTGGTCGGGTTGAAAAAAAAAAAAAAAACTCAACATTAATTCGGGGGTGAACAAAGTGGAAATTAAAGCCGAATTTCGAGTGAAAATGTTTTCGCGAATATAATACTTCCTTTTTTGTAAATATATTTTAAAGCGACTTAAAGCGTTAAAGAAATTGAGCTATCGTAGACCATATGAGGCAGTGAGAAGCAAAGGGATGTAAGTAGACATTTTCAAGTTTTGCGTAAAACGCATTTAAAGAATACGTCCTAGGAAGGCTTTCATTGAAACGTTTTTCTAATTCACGCTATATTACAGAACCTACCAGGGCTTCTAGTTCTATCTCTTACCCCAATACGTAGGAGAGGCTCTCCTATCATTTGTGCTAGTTATCTCCCAATTTTAAATTTTGCCTCTTACATCCCTTAGCTTCTGACTACCTCATATGTTCATCTATATACATAAATGGCTACTTCTGTATGTAAGGATGTCCGGGATAATCTCCAAAACTACTGGCCCGATTTTAACCATTTTTTCACCATAGATAGCTACATTCTCGGGAAGAAACATAGGCTATAATTTATTCTTAAAAAACTTAGTTTAAAAAAGTTATGATGGAAAACAGTAAATTTCATGTAATTTCCGTATTAAATGATTAAATATTAAACCTTTTGTTACAAAAATTCGTTGCCTTACAACAGCAATATTAATGGTAATCATAATGAAAACTATGAAGCAAGGCTTCTCCGGAGCAAACATAAATTTAAAAATATTTAAATATTTGAAAACTCTACTTTTTGCACTATTTGAGAACCATAGTAGAGACTTCTTTTTTTTGTGTACTATTTATTAAATAAATAAAGCGCGCGTTTTTTTTTAGTTTTTGTTGGTTAATATTTTGGAAATTCTTTCAATTTTTATGTGCTCAAATGTCGTGCTTTCGTTTCCAGCTGAATACTATTTCGTTCTTTATACTTATTGCTATTTGACTTTTATGGGTAAGAAAGAAGCTCGATTTTTAATCACTTCAAAGCGGTGTATTTTGAGTTCTTTCAATTAAAACAGAAAACGAATGAAAGTAGCGATTTTTTCTCACAATTATTTGTGACCCAGGCAACGCCGGGTATGTTTGCTAGTATGGACATATTTATGGGGACAAATTTAGTTATCCCTGCTCCCGCAGACCGATAACGCCCTATATGGGAGCTGGAGCGTTACCCCCAAAAATGATTTTGGGATGACCTTAAATTATAAAATAATAAATATCTAATATATTACTTCAAGGGGAAAAAAACCCCCCCTTTCCCAGGTTTTTAGTACTAAATACGTCTATAAATATTCTATTTTAGTAGAGGTATATTAAATTCCAATTTTTGAGCAATCACGATTGCTTATTGCTTTCATTTGACTGTTTTGATGTGCTCATTTTATTTTCCCGCCAGCACCCTCTGCAGCCCTCACGATGCTGCTCCTATAGCGATAACCGTCTCCAGGTTGCGTTCATATCCTACACACACGCGCATACATACACACACACACAAATAAATACCCACATACACCCACACACATACACACACGCATACATACAGACACTACATATACACACACACAAACACATACATACAGACACTACACATACACACACACAAACACATACACACACGCATACATACAAACACACATAGACACACACATACACACAACCACCCACATATTCATGCATGCACACAGACACAAACACATATGCCTACACACATACACATACCCCGCTCCTACGCACACGAACACTCATACACACAACTACCCTACTACCCATACACTCATGCCTGCACACAGACACAAACATACATGCCTACACACATACACATACCCCCTGAACACAAACACACATACTCCCCCCCCCCGCACACAAACACACACACACACACACTCGTGATTGCGAAAAACATAATTTGAATTCAAGATGACAAAATTCAAATTATTTTTTTTATTATTATTGTTACTTTCAAAAAATTGCTGACAAAAATGTCAACGAGTTTTATTTTCTTTTCGGTAGAAATGTTTCATCGGTTTAATACGATGAGGGAGTAAAATGCGTGGGATGGTGTTCGAAAGAACAGTACAAAAGAGAGAGAGTTACACTCCCTTAAATAGGAAAATTGAAAACATGAGTTATAGACAAGAACTTTTTGCAATGAATACCTGCTGCTAATTCATACGTATTTCATTTGAAAAATTCTAATCTAGATAAAATTCCAGATTTCTAGAGCGAAGGTCTCCCTTGCTTTCAGCAAGATTTTATTTCCTGTTGCTGTCTACTGCTATAAAAGGAAGGGGAAAACGTTTTTTTTTTCTTTTGAGGAAATAGGATGTCCTAAAAATGGTGCTCGCGTTCGCTAATGAGAGATATTCTATGTTAAAGTGGATTTCAGCTCTGTTCATTGTCAGTTGATGATATGAATTGAAAAAATTTATTCACCCTTTTCTGCAGTGGGAAGGTAAAGTGCAGTATCTGCAGAAATTAGTTTTGAGATATTTGAAGAAACGCGTTTTGATTTCCATACTAACAATAGGGGATTTGATGTGTTTTTCATGCTGTAATTTTAGCGGAAGCCAAATAAGCGAGCGTGTATAATATAGCTAAAGTACAGTAGATGACAAAAATTAACAATAAAAAAACACACACATACAGTAAACACCCGATTATCCGTGCAATTGGGTGGCACAAGTGCCGCGGATAATAAAAAGTCTCGGATAAACAGCAAAATGGGTAAAATGAGGGACAAATAAGGTAAAAACTGACATTATCTCAAAAATTTGACTGTATTGATGCATAATAATTCCGCCAAACAGTGCAAAACTATGCAGTACAGTGTACAGTAAAAACGTTTTGTATTTTTGCGCAATCATATTTGTTACATCAATAAAGAACAAGTGTATGCTGAATGAAAAAAGTACAAAAAGTAAATAAATTAGCAAAAAAATAAACAAAACAAAAGCAACTGATTTATAAAAAATCAGTATAAATTTAATTTTTTATGAATACACTAAGTATAAATAATAATTTAATAGTTTATATATTCATGAAAAAGAAGTATAAATTTAATTTTTCGTTCGGAAAAAAAAAAAACAACAGCCGCTGGTGTTTGTTTTTTGCTCGAAAATACATGTTCCTGATTGATAATTGACTCGCGGCTGATACGCACGCAGATAATCCTAAGTTTCTGTACACACATGCTATAGGGACCGTTTATAGGGTGGACAACCACTCACAGCTTAACAACACATTCACACAAAGAAAAGAGAATGGGGTGGTTTCCTTCAGTCAAAAGTACTACTTTTAGTCATTGAAATGGATAGAATGAGCAAAAAAATTAACATGGACCCAGAAAATACTTTCATTTTCCCAACAGTTATTTTTTAATTAATTTTTTAAAATGTGCGATTTTTCAAACAGTGCGTGGTCTTTATGACGTCACAAATGATGCAATTTGGCATCTGTCTGCAGCCATTCCTCGTTATGATAATCAAGAAGCGAATTAAATATTGAGCTCTACGCTTGCTATCAACCATATCGTTACCATTACACGTGAGTAAAGATGCGAATTAAATATTTTGCTCTGTGAATGGCAATCCTGAATAGCATTTCATCATTTGTGATGTCATCGGCAGAAGCTGTAAACAATGAAAGCGCTCTGATTTATGTATTTTTTTTTTAAATATTAAGCTTAAGCAAATTGTTTCAAAAATGGTCAGATCCTATGTTTTTAAGCATGCTCTTTCAGAAAAAAAAACTTTTTAAAATTTTGGGAACAACCCCATTACAGGAGAAAAAAAGTAGGTCCATAGGCCCGAGCCGGGATTCGAACCTGGGACCTCCGCATCGCAGTCAGACTTTTCTGACCACTAGACAAAGCGGTATGAATGATGATAGTTTTGTTGAATGGAACTCCAAATTCCGCTGAATGATGTTCATATGACCGAATCAAACTCAAATTTTGTCGAATCGTCAGACAAAGTTTGCCGAATAAGGAAATGTTTGGGAGGTCACAGGGACCTCTCTTGACCCATAGGGAGGCCGCTGCCTTCACTCACGGAAGCTCATGATATGTGTGAACGTAGTTCTTTGCTCCTAAAGGTTAAAGTCCCTCAAAACATCTCTTTGTCCACACTTATTTCATCAGCCAACCGTTTTTGAATGATTGCGAAATGGTTTCGCTTGCTTGAATAATTCAGATCCGCTCATCTTTGTGGAGATCGCTTCCTTTTCGTTTTGTTTATTGGTCGATATTGTTTTGTCGCAAGTGGCAATGCCTGCATCTGACTGTTTGGAATAGCACGTTTCGGGAACTTTTCGGAATGAGGCTCATAAAATCGTCTGCCTCCGGAAGGAAGAGAAGAACGGAAATTTCGGACGGAAGTGTTGAAGGAGGGTCATTTACTCCTCCGAGGATGTCAATTGGTGTGTGTTCGTAGAAAAGTTAGTCATTCGGGGGAACGATCCGCGATTTCTCTGTTTTAAGCCGTCCAGCTAGTAGTTTTTATAGCGTTATTGCATCTATTAAGACAAAATTTAAGAAAATATGTCAAAATATTGTACAGTATAGGAAGTTAAAGAAATACAACTATAATTTTTTTTTTTTTTTAATTCTAAAGATTATTTCTATAAGCTTGATTCGCACTAAAAAGTATAAAATACAGTAAGATTTCTTTATTACAACACTCATAAGTTGCAATTAATCTTAATATCGTCTGAATTAGATTAATTCTAAAGAGCAACTACAATTTTAATCTTTACTAATAATAATGCTGAAAGTCCCTCTGTCTGTCAGGATCTCTGTGACGCGCATAGCGCCTAGACTGTTGGGCCGATTTTCATGAAATTTGGCACAAAGTTAGGTTGTAGCATGGAGGTGTGCACCTCGAAGCGATTTTTCGAAAATTCGATGTGGTTCTTTTCTATTCCAATTTTAAGAACAAAATTCTCATAAGATGGACGATTAAATGACGAAATTATCATAACGTTGAACCGTAACATGGGCACAAGCCAATTGGCGAGAAACTTCACCATAATATACAGGCGAACCAAAAGACTTTTTAATTTTCTATTACGGGCAAAGCCGTGCGGGTACCACTAGTTAAAAATATGGGAGGAGAAATAGGCATACAGGTTTGTACGAATTGCTTTTCCAATGCTGCCTATATTCCTTCTATTAATGTTTTAATAAATAGGGCAGCTTTGAACCTAGAAAAAGAAATTTCTAACGGTCTAACTCTCCTTGTTTTTATGGGGGGAAAATTTAATATTTTACTGCTCCTCACTAATCTTTTTGTTTTATCAAGTATCAAGTGTTTTTACATTTGAGTAGTTTTGTAGTAGTGTCACTCTTGAGCAATTTAACTGTAAGAAAATAATTACCGTATTACCCGTATTATCCGGTATGCCGCGAAATTCGAGGGTCACCAGATTTTAAATAACACTTGCCTGGTTCTTTTTCGGCATGCCGGAAAATTCGAGGTTAGGAAAAAAAATCCTACTGCAAAAATATATGTTCAGCTTAAAAATGAACATAAGTTCTATGTATATCTTATTAGTGTTAATAAACAGTTTAATTATGTAAAAATATTCACTAACAATGTCATTGTTATTTTAACAAGAAAAATATTGTTTAGTGACAAATAATTTTATAAAAATTAAATTAAAACCAAGTAAGCAAACATTTAAGCAGTAAGTTACCGCCCCTAAACCAAGGCTAAAAATTTACCATAGCTATTTATTAAATAAAAATTAAACTTAACTCTCTAAAAGGAAACTAAAATAATGTATTTAAAAAGATTATGAACAAATCGCAGTAACGATGATTGCTTCTGAATTGATTACTTTATTGGCATACTAGCTGCGTTGCCCGGCTTTGCCCGGTCCACCTTGAAAATAAAAATTGTGTCAAGTGACGTATATTCAACAATCAGGCGTAAAAAATAAATAAAAAAACATCATGATTTCCCTTCCAAATTAAATCCAGAAGGATGGACTTGAAATGCGTAACCATGGAAACCCAAAATAAAATAAGTTTAAGGAATTAAAATGCGAAAGAAAATGGTTCACAATTTGAATGGAATCGAGATTTCTTAAACTTGATTTAAAAAGGCTTCTAACTTTTTTTCCTTTCGAGATAAAAGCTTATTTTTTTTGACCATAGGTCGAGTTAGATCTGGAGTAAAAAAGGTCGCTTTTTCCAATGACGTCAAAAAAAAAAAAAAAAGCTGTGGGGCAATTTCTTTACTTTTTATTGATTTATTTAATGAAGAAAGTCGTGTCTAAATTTCAGGTAAGCCTAACAAAATTCGAGCTAAAAACGCAAATAATTCCCGCCGTAATAAAGTTGAGCATTGAAACAAATTGCGTAGAACGCGGAAAATTCTACCCTTTCTAACGATGTGTAATATTAATATGTGCAAGAAATTTTTCACCCCTATGTTTGAGAATTTTGTGAAAATTTGACGTAAATTGGAATAAAAAAAGAGAACTATTCATCGAATTTTATTCGAACTGGTCGGCAAACCTTTTCAGGACTTAAAAGAACAATCTGTGAAAATTCCAGCGAAATCGGCCGGGTAGTTCTCGAGTTTTGCGAGTTCAAACACACATACGCTTTTTGGGGACTTGATTTTATACTATGTAGAGATAATGAAATTCATTAACAATGACCTACCATAAATAACAAGCACATATTATGTGCAATGCACATTTTTTTTTTTTTTTTTTTTGAAACAAGGTTACTTTTGGGATGTATTTATTTTTTTCCTTACAGTGGTCTGCTTTCTGATTGGAACTGAATGTGGACATTTTCTTTGTTTTGTTTCAAAACAAACCTCAAATTATCCGGCATGCCGGAAAATTCGAACTTTCCGGCATGCTGGTCAACCTCGCTTTTTTCCGGCATGCCGGATAAGGCGGAGTAATATGGTAGTTTAAATAAAAAAAATATCCAATCCAAATTGAGTAATTCTTAAGTTTTTTCCCGAAATTCCATCCCCTTGGGGCAGCACATAAATTTTGAAATTGAGTTTTTTAAATCAACTTTTTCTTTATTTCCATGCTATAGAACTTTTTTTTTTTTTTTTCGCAGGTAGATTTGGATTTACGGAACTTTTTTTTTCTCCACTTAAGACCAATTCACCCTAATATATATAAATATAATTACTGGTAATTATCAAGTGATAAAAATTTCACTCTCAGAACGTGATTATTACTATTATTTTCCTTGGAATTACACTGAAAAAATCCTACACCCTTTTCCAAGACACCATCTTCCTGCTCTGCCTTTTCACTGACTAGACTGCACTTTTCCGACAGATAGCTACACAGAAAGTCAGCATCATATTTCGCCCGAAGATGAAATGTCGCTTCTTCGTTCCCTTTAAAAATGAATTTTAAAACTCGTCGGTGTGCTGTATGGGAAAGGAAAACCCGTTTCATCTGCCGGATGAGAGAAGGCCGCTAGCCACCTGGCGCCTATTCCTTCCTCACTGTTCTAAGAATGGGAATTAGGGGGGAGGATACAGGTGACGTCGCCCTACAGGTGATGTGACACTGTCACCGTGTGGTTACGGTTTCCTTTTTTATAAACGTCATAAAAAGAATGCCTTAAATCCGAAACAGCCAATAGGGATCAAGGCATCCAGATTGCGCAATCGTTTTGGTTTGTGGCACGCTGCATTTTTCTCGGAAGCGCAGTCATAACATTTAAAATAATCGTGCAATCGCGTGCTGCACGAGTATAACGGTCAATAACAGAGCTATGGAATTGCATTCCGTTGATGGGAATGCCCAATTGAAGCTTATGTGTTTAGATTTGCAGGCACTTTTGATTTTGTTGCATCAGACCATCAGAAAGAAAATATTCTATTGCTTTCCGCAAAGATAAAATTCTTGTTATTAATATTTTCTTTAATTATTTACCCAACTATTAGCCGATTCATCATTTATTCAATTAATACTAGTGGTACCCCGCACGGCTTTGCCCGTAGTAGAAAATTAAAAGGTCATTTCGTTCGCCTGTATATTACCAAATAATGGATGATGAATTTCTCGCAAATTTGCTTTGTTAAATGGCTCGCCCATGCGGTTCCACGTTATGATGATTTCGTCATTTTCTATTCCACGTTGTGATAATTTGCTCGGAAACATTTTCTTAAAATTAGAGTAGAAACGGAACAAAATAGAATTTCCGAAAAATCGCTTCGAGGTGGACACCCCATGATACAAATTTCATGAAAATCGGCCGAACGGTCTAGGCGCTATGCGCGTCACAGATATCCTGACAGACGGAGATAGATCCGGACAGAGAGACTTTCATCTTCATTATTAGTAAAGATTAAGCTTATTTTTATTTTAACTCTTTTGTACAGTTAGTCGAGTGCCTGAGGGGCAACGTGGATGGGACAAAGTGAAATACAGTTAAGCCCGCTTATTAGAATATCGGTTTAAAATAACATCTCGCTTAATGTAATACAATTTTAATCTACCAAACCGTTGTTGTCAATTATTTTAATCCCGTTTAATGGAAGATCCCACTTATTAGAATAATTTTATATGTAAAATTGGCTATTCCATTTAACGGGATCGACTGTAGTTCATTTTGTTTACTTCCTCAATTATTTACTCTATGCCTTACGTATCCATGTATTAATTAATTTGTTTACCTTCCTTTATTTAATAATTCACTTATTTTTTCGTTCATTCATTTTTGTATTATTTTATTCACTAATTTATTTTCCTTATGTATTGATTAATTATTTGATTCATTTAGTCGTTTATTGCTTCGTTGTTTATCATTCCTTCTTTTTTTTTTTCTTTTTTAAACCCTCATCCATTTAATCAAAAATATTTTGAATTATCAAATAAGCTCTTTTATTAAAAATAGTTCGTTTCTCGTTGCCCATGTTTGTTGCCCCTTTAAATGCTACAAATTTATTTCCAAAAATTAAAAATAATATTTCAATGCAATTTTTATTATAAAATACATTGATTTTTTATGTACCTTAATTTTCAAAACAAATTTCCAATTTCTTCATTTTAATAAAATTATCTTAACTATATCACTTTGCACTACATTCTCATACTTGTCTTAGTTATATATAAAATAAATTTTGAAAACGAGGGCTGAAGAGTGTTTGCTTAATGTTAAATTCTATTGATTGTTTTTTTTACCTGGATTTTTTAAACTTTCCATAAGTTTTTACAGAAGATAATTTTGAACCTGCTTTTGTGACCGATTGACCATTGCAATAACGTTCACGTTATCAGAACAATCGACACATAATAACTGTTCAGAAATATAAAGTGATCCCACAAACTTCACAACCTCAACTCCCCATATTACATAGTTAATACGACAAAAAAATAATCCAGGTGGGCGTAGGAAAAGGTGATGCAGAATACCGACATCGACCGAGAAAACTGTAATTGAAACTGAACTCAAAATCTGTTTAAATTGGAAAATAATCTAAAAACAATTTGACTCTTAGCTACAGAAACCTATTAATTTTATGAATATAAATTCGGTTAAAGAATAAATATTTTATCTCACTAAATGAAGGGATGTAATTTTATTTTGAATGATTCAAAGTTCTTATCAATATGCATCATTGATTAAAATTTTTTAAACTTTGCGTAAGATTAAATTTAATTGCGTTGGGGCAACAATTGATTTTGGGCCTAAACTGCGATTTTTATTACACTAGAAAATCTCCCGTCATTGTATGCGGATAAAAATTGTTCCTACATTTGAACGAAGCAATTGCCTGTTTGGTGACATTTTTATAGTTGAAATTTTAATCCTAACTCCAATGGATGAACTCTAAACTCCAATAGATAGCTTTCATTGTTGACCCCTTTTTCGTTTCTTAATTCTCCTAAAATGAGTCTTACCAGTAAAACAGTAAAATCACCGGATCGAGTTCAGCCTTGTCACAATAAAGCCTATCCTAGCTTTTTAAACATTACCAAAACATATTATAAAATGATCATGCCGTGGCACCAGTTTTCATGGTTGAAACACGAGGGTTGCTCGATCATCGGCTATTATTTATATGAGGATCGTTTTTATCATATTTTTATGAACTTGGTTTGGTTCGTGTCTGTTCAGGTGGAATCTTGCAACTCAATTTGTACCCGCTTCCTGGGATCGGATTCTTTTGCAATTTTGTATGCGACCCCAGACCCGATGGCAATGCAATATTCTGTATTCAAATTAATTAATTAACCATTCATCATAAGTTTATTCCAATTTTAATTGATTAAAATTGGTCAATTTTATTCATTTCTTTTCAATGGTTTTTCTGTGTCAAAACTGTTGATCAACATTTTTGCATGAATCCATCAAAACGAGGATAAAAAAATGCTCGCACATATTAAAATTATATATGCATAGAAACCCCTAATTTTTCTGCATCGGATAATTTTTTTCTAATATTCCAAGGTAGTTAGAACATGAATTATAATTTTTTTAAAATAATTTCATGCTGAAATGAAGGTGAGCCTTCAATTGAAAATTCATTGTTGATCACGGTCGTTGTTAAAGTATGCTTTTATTAAAATGTGCCTAAAATTTTAAAAACACTATACATAATTATAGCAATTTGTATATGCTAAGGATATTACAAATTGGCAAACTTTCAATGTAAATGCAGGGGGGAAATCCAGCTCATTCGCAGAGAAAAAAAAAAGTATGATACTTTTTATATTACCGCATTAAAAATATTCTACTTGCATTAAACTTATCTTGTATATAGAAATTTAAATAAAGCTAAATGTTTTTTAGGGTTACAATATTATTTATTGTGCAGTTTGTTGTTCAAGCTAAGTTATCGACTGAATCAGTTTATTGAACTCCGTCATCGTCAATTTAACCACCTGATCGAAGTATTAAAAATCGAATAGAACATTTCAGAAACACAATACTAAAAAGCAGAAAATAATTAATTAAATAAAGTTTTAATGCATCATGTTTTTAAAATGAATTAAAATGTATGAAATACTTTCTCTAAGCTTCATGTAGATTTAAAGCCCCGTACAGTTTTAAAATTTCTTACAGAATGTCTGGAAAATTTGTGATTGTGAGCTTTTAATAGCTATCAAAATACTTGTGACTTTTAAAAGGAAAAACATGGGGCACATGTACTACATAACTATAAGTGTAAAGAAAAGCTATCAGTGAAAAAACTTACACCTTATTTTATAATATTTGCAGAACGATAAAATTGTTAGTTAAATTATAAACGCATGAATTTTTTGTTGCATGCGCCCCATTTTCCTGACAATCAGTTAGAAATTCTGAAGCTGTATGGGGCTTTAAATCTTCACAAAGCTTCGAGAAATCATTTTTAGAGAAATTATTAGTGTATGAAAAAACTGCATGTTTTTTCTTTCTTCTTTATTTTATTTCTCAGGAATGGAAGTAATATTGTAAGATCCTGAAAAAATAATCGATTGCTATTCGTTGAAATGTGTTATTATGTCATCATATAAGCCGATAAAAGTACTTTAGAAGCTTTCACAAAATGCAAGCCGAAGTTGCTCCGTCTTATTAGGTGGGATATTAGTAACCACAACAAGCTGAAGTTGTAAATGCATCTTATTTTAGTCGAACCTCGTTAAAATGAACTCAAAGGGACTTTTAAAATTAATTTGTCTTAATTGAAGTTCGTCTTATCCGAAAAAGAGTGGATAGCGTTATTTGTAAGTAAAACTGGACTGGGTTCGCAAAAGTAGTTCGCCGTAGTAGTAATTCGTAGCTTTAAGCGTGTTCGAATTAACAAGAACAAATTGTATTTAGAAGAACGTGTTCTGAAACTACAAAGTTAAGAAAATAAAATGGGGCAGTTTCCTTTAGTCAAACGTACTACTTTTAGTCATTGAAATGGATAGAATGAGGAAAAAAAAAAATGCATGGACCCAAAAATTACTTTCATTTTCCCAACAGTTTTTTTTAATTAATTTTTTAAAATGTCCGATTTTTCAAACAAGGTGTGGTCTTTATGACGTCACAAATGATGCAATTTGGCGCATCTTTCTACTACGTTTTCACGTTATGATAATCAAGCAGCGAATTAAAATTGCGCTCTACGCTTGCTATCAACCATATCGTTGCCAATACACGTCAGTAAAGATGGGAATTAAATATTTTGTTCTGTGAATGGCAACATAGAATGGCATTTCATCATTTGTGATGTCACACGACAGTAGTGTAAACAATGAAAGAGCACCGATTTAAGTATTTTTTTAAAAATATTAAACTTAAATAAATTATTAAAAAATGGTCAGATCCTATGTTTTTAAGCATGCTCTTTCAAAAAAAAATACTTTTAAAATTTTGGAAACGACCCCGTTACTTCAATCGCAATTTATTAAAAATCTTTCAGTGAATCATAATTAAATTTTGATGTAAATCGAGTTAAATCAAATCAACGGACGTTGCTTGATATATTATGTTAAAGTCATGTTCTATGAGTCGAACTATATCTACAAAGCCGTTAAAATGATTTTCCAGAACCGTTTCGGCAACTCTCTGAAGACTGACCCATGGAAATTGTCCCGTAATAGTGAGACTTTACCTATGCGTTATGTTTTATAGCTGAGTGCTGCATACGTAACCAGTCTGATATGATAACGCACAAGAAAGCTCGATTTCTAAGATGCAATTATTCTATGCTATAGAATATGACACGCCATTTTTTTTTCTCTTACTCATTGGGCGCCATTTGCATACATTTCCCTTCAGTTGTCAATACTATTCCTTTCTTTTCAGTCGCATTTGTTAAATTTTGTCACGGTCGTGAGTGGACGTCGAAAATGATTTGTCGCCAAATTGTCCTTTCCTTTTAAAGAATAACCGCGTAATTCAAAGGAAGTTTTAGTCCGCTCTTGCCAGATTTTTCTTTCTTTTATTTCTCGTTCGGGAAAACAAACATTTGTGTTGGCGAGTCTTGTGCCGGGGCCAAGTTTGCAATCGCAGTTGACACGTTGCTTTTGTGTGTGAAAGATCACATTGAAGTGATCTCTCTTTTTTTTTGTCATGCCTTTCCGATTCAGAAAAAGCCCTCAGGTAAGAAAAATGTATTTTTCAGCTCTAAGAGAAATGTTTTGAGATTGTGGACTCCTCCTACATCGAATTATTATTATTATTATTTTTCAAATGGGAACAGTTTTTTTATGTGTTTTATTTTATTTATTTTTAATGAATTGCATTGAAGAACTATCGATTTATGGGCGGTCAGATTATTCGCGGGTCCTTTTATATTTTTTCCTTTTTTTTAAACTTATGATTGTGTTATCGTTCACTTTTAGTTTTACATATATATATATATATTTTTTTATATTTAACGTTAGAAGATGCAATGTAGCAATGTTTTTAGTTATAATTTAAATGTATGTGTGAGTGTTATTAATATTTTTTAGCTATTGTATACTAAGTTTCGTTTTATTTGGATTATTCGCGGTTTTCGCTTATCCGCGCTTACCGTCGTGCCACCCTATTCCGTGGATAATTCGGAGTTTACTTACTTTGTATACTAAATTTTAAATGTTAAGTAAATTTTAAGTAATGTGTTGTATACTTAAAATTATCGAAAAGTTTACTACATGCACTTGTACAGCATCTGTTAAAAAATGGACTTTCCTCTTCATGAATTTACAGTCTAATTTTTCATAACATTTTATTTTTAACAACATTCCAACAGATCTCCATTCAAATCAATGCCATATCAGTTATAACGTCATAGTTGAAACTCCGATTTTATTTTTTGATTTTATCCTTTTCCTAGTTGACTTTCAGCACTTTAGCTTGAAAGTTGAAAGAAAATCATGAAATATTCGAGAATTGTCGCACCAGCACCGGCATTTAGCTGCTAGAATTGCCGGTGTTCAGTACAGATTTGGCATTTAATCTGTACTGAATTGCAAAATTGCAAGCAGTTATAGTGCAAGTTTGGACATCTTTCACATGTCTTTTGTGGATTTCAAAAACTAAATGCTTAAACTTTTTATGTTTTTAATTTGTTTTGATTGCAACTTTACGTCATATTTTCGCTCTGATTCATTTCAATGGGGTGGTTTCCTCAGTCAAAAGTACTACTTTTAGTCATTGAAATTGATAGAAAGAGCAAATAAATAAATAAATAAATATAAATAAAAATAACATGAACCCAGAAAATTCTTTCATTTTCCCAACAGTTATTTTTTAATTAATTTTTTAAAGTGTGCGATTTTTCAAACAAGGCATGGTCTTGATGACGTCACAATTGATGCTGTTTGGCGTATTTTTCTATCGTGTTTCCACGTTATGATAATAAACAAGCGAATTAAAATTGCACTCTACGCTTGCTGTCAGTCATATCGTTGCCAATACACGTGAGTAAAGATGCGAAATAAATATTTTGCTCTGTGAATGGCAACACGGAATGGCATTTCATCATTTGTGATGTCATAGGCAGAAACCTTAAACAATGAAAGCGCTCCGATTTAAATATTTTTTTAAAAAATATTGAACTTAAACAAATTGTTTAAAAAAGGTCAGATCCTATGTTTTTAAGCATACTCTTTCAGAAAAAAATTCTTTTAAAATTTTGGAAACGATCCCATTGTAGATTTTTCTCGGTTAACGATTTTGTCTCTATTGTACAGTATTTTAAAATAAATAATGGAACGTAATAAATAAATTCATTTTTCACGTGATTATGTTTTATTAATCACCTGCACAATGTGAAAGGTAATAACTAGGGTAGGGGGAAAGGTAATGGCTGCTAAATAACTCAAGCCTGATTAATTCGTAAATCGAATAATATTTCATTTCCAGCCATTAACATGCAATTATTTTTGCTTTAATGTCATGTCGTGTAAAAGGGTAATGAAGCGTAAATTTCATTTTCTAGTTTTCAGAAAAGGGCGGGAAAACAATCTGCTCTTTATGAAGGCAATCGATTAATATCTATGACTCTTTTAATGTTTACTCCAAGGGGAATCGATATTTAACCTTTTCGTGCTTAAAGTCACCAAAACTTAAACTAAAGAATTTTTCGGAGGAGAAATAACTTATTTCAAAATTTAGATGTGGTAATGAATTTAATTTGCTTCGTTACCTTACTGCTATGTAGGATTTAAGTTTTGACCACTTTTGTTTTTTTTTAGCTTATTTGACTTAAAACGAAACTGTGGAATGCCCAATGCTACACTCCGCTGGTATGGTCATAATATCAGTTTTCAACATTTTATTTTACAAGGCAAATTTATAACAGTTACTGCACACAGCTCATTGTAAATTCAAATGATTTTGAAGTTATACCGGATTCGTAAGCTACAGAGTGATCCAAAAGTCACGCGACCCATTATGAAATATTTTATTCAACTGTATAATTAATTTTAAATAAAAATTGCTTGTCTTGTTGGCAATAATATACTGTTTAGAATAACATATCATTTTTATTTTAATTTTCCAGACCCACTGAGACTTTCATTAGCTTTTTTGTAGCGCGGTCAAGATGGATTGTTCCTAGGATTGGGAATTTTCGTCGAATGAAAACCGTTTCATGATTATCGTGCTAAATTCTTGAGTTTTCACCGATACAATAGCTAAAAAATAGTCCGTGAGATGAAGTAACCAAGCTTCATCTGTAACACAGAGTCAACTTTTTCAATTCCATTTCCATCAATAAATGTCCTTCGCCATCGACAATAAATTTTATCAATTAATTTAAATTGGATTTATTTTAACATTAACTAATTTAAACAGTCGTTTAATTTAAACACAGAACCTTTCAATTCTTGTATCAATTGAACACGATAAGCGTGAAACTGTTAATATCTTCAGAGCTCTGGGTCTGGGTGAAGATCCACGTAAAAATCCATCTGTGATGCCAGTTTTGAGTTTTCTGAGACCCTTTGAATTCGAGCACGGCCCCACTAAATTTCGCTTACGCTTATAGGCCGTGACAATCGTTGAAACTCATGGCAACAAAGAGGGCGCTACAGGGAACCCCTGTTTCCATTACGTTGCCATTGATTGGTGGATGCAGCGCCTCTTGCGATCAAAATGGGCGACGTCCAATCAAAATTAAACAAACTTTGAACCTTTAACATTGATTGGTAGATGCATGAGCGGATCATAGTTGCATCGGTTTAACACAGAAAAGTCATAAATTGTCAAGGCTCGTTAAGCGTCAGCGCCATCTAGTTGGGTTCATGATTCGAGTTTAGCATTTTGCTTTTAACCTTATCTATTTCGTGCTGGCACATTAGAGATGGGCATCAACTTTTTCGATCTCACAAACACGTATTACCAATTAAGATATTACGTTTGTTTTGCACTGGTAGTATTAGAAAGGCATATGTTTCTAATTTTTCATTAGAATAAGTAATACAGCAGGTGCCGCTATATGTGATCACGGTTAATGTTATCATTCGCTTAATATTATCAGAATCACGAAATCCCGGAACACTCTTGTATGTTAACACACGTTAAAAAGTCGGATATTGTAATCAGCGTCTTCGTTTATTGTTATCACTTTTTCATAAACTTTCAATTCCCCCCCCCCCCCGTTTTTGTTCCTCCATTAACAGAAATACATAAGCAAATCTTGACAAGACTAACTTTCTGTGTAGCATTTTGTGGTTTTTAATAGCAGTTCAAAATTTTTCTAGGAATGAAGCTACAGAAAGTTAGCCCCCAGTGACCACAGACTCCCCCTAAGAAAACTTTCTTTTGCACCTAAAAAAATTCAGTCGCTGGACATGTTTCAGGCATTGATGTAGGAACTCCATTGCTGCCATTACTTTGTAAGCTGTTAAAGAATTGTGTCGAGATTCAAAACAAAGCGAAGTTAAATTAAAACGCAAACAACAAGCAAAAAAAGCTGAATGTGATTTGAAACTGGTTTACGAATATTAAGGAAAACTGTCGTATTTTACTTCACCTATTACTATGTGATTAAAAATTGCATAATTAAGCTTTAACTTTTTATAATTCAGATTTTTCCAGTCTGTTAACTTAATAATTTAAAACTGCGTTCAGTTGAGTCATTGTGATTTTAATTTGAGGTTGCCAAAATAAATGCACCTTAATTGGAAAAAAATTCATTATTTTGTGTCTCCTGGATTCTTTTCGGTTATTGTTATCAGTCGGTTATTGTTATCAAATTGTATATGTCCCAAAGTGATCACATTAAGCGGCGCCTACTGTACAAAGCATTATATTTGGAATATCAATGGCATGTCTACAATTAAGTTAATGTTTATAATAACCAAAACTGATATCAAATATTAATCTATTATTTAAAGTTTTCCTCAAGAAATTTTTTAAAGTTGATCAACTAATCTGGAATAAATTTTCGGAACTTAATTATTTAAAACAAATATTTAGAATGTAGATCTGAAGTGGGAATGTGCTACTAATGGACTGGACGAATTCCTCATATTTTGATTTACACAAAAAATAAATACAGTCGAGCCCGCTTAATGAAATAGCTAATTTGCCACGAAAAACAGTTCTAATAAGCAACATGTTCTATTATCCGGGATCAAAATGACAAATTGCAACGGTTTGGTGCATTGAAACTGCATTACATTAAGCGGGATATTCTTTCAACCGAAATTCCAATAAAAGCAGGTTCGACTGTAAATATATATAAAAAAAATAAAGCTAAAATGTAGCTTTAATGTATGTATAGACAATTGTCTGCATGTTTTACAATCCTGGTTTATTGTTGGTAATCTTGATCAATGAATACACAATAAGTTAATGTGTGTTGACAGATTAAAATGCAGCTATTTAAAAAGATAAAACATTGTACCTATAGCTATTAAATAAAATATAATTTAGGATGCCCATTAGTCTCATATCAGCCCTTGTATATATAAATAACATTACTATTATTATAAGTTTTAAAGCTAGAAATATTTGAAAAACGTTTCATGCAGCATATTTATGTAGCGTCATTTTACTACTTAAGTTTTTTTTAATAAAATTTTATAAACTAATTATAACGTAATGTAAATATTTATAAAGATTTTAGTAATTGTTGAATGAATTCTGGCTCCAAGGTTTCAATACACACAAACTTTAAAGTTGAGTATGCATTTCTGTTATGATGTGTCATAAGGTACAATTATTTTGAATTTAAAAGACCACATCTCTAAAATAATTATTGTAAATATTCGCAACATAAATTGTTTCAGGCTGAAGCGGCCGAATCACAGCTCATGATTCGGCCAGGCCGAAACTTCTGTGGAATGGCCAAAGCTTCATTGAATCTCTAAAAATAATGCATTAGTCATAACATAGACATAAGACATTTTACCTCTTTTTTCCGGCCAATTTTTCATTTTCTGCCTACTTTCCAAGTAAAAGTCAAAGAAAGAAGAAAAAAGCATGAAAGAAGGCTTAATGCACCTTGAAAATATCGCTAAAAACAACAAAAAAAATAAATAAAAATAAAAAAAACTTTTCTAATAATAAAGCTGAAAGTCTCTCTGTCTGTCAGGATCTCTGTGACGCGCATAGCGCCTAGACCGTTCGGCCGATTTTCATGAAATTTGGCACAAAGTTAGTTTGTAGCATGGGGGTGTGCACCTTGAAGCGATTTTTCGAAAATTAGATGTGGTTCTTTTTCTATTCCAATTTTAAGAACAAAATTTTCATAAGATGGACGAGTAAATTGCGAAATTATCATAACGTGGAACCGTAACAAGGGCACAAGACAATTGGCGAGAAAATTCATACATTATTTGTAAATATGCAGGCGAAGCAAAATACCTTTTAATTTTCTATTACGGGCAAAGCCGTGCGGGTACCACTAGTAATTAAATAAATATCGAAAAATTAAAAATTGAAAAGTAGGTTATTGAGATGGGAAAAATATCTGTCGGTCAGTCTATCTGTCCACCCCCCCCCCCCCCCCCCAAAAAAAAAAAACCTTTTGAGTGAATAGTCGGATTCGGCCAAATTTCTTTTTTGTTCGAAAGATCTCGGCGAGGACACCTCAATCCCTTGTTTCACTTTTTGATTTGAACTATTTTTCGTTCAATTTTGAACAGTTCAAAAAAAAACTTAACATTAGCGCCTACGGGGGAATTCAAGACGATTCCGAACTTAGAGGCGAATTTCCTTCAAACTTTGTAGGAAAAAGCTTTTGATGAAAAACATGTATATAAAATATCTTTTTGATTTGAGCAATTTTCCGTTCAATTTTGAGCAGTTCAAATCCCTTAACATTAGCTCCTACGGGGAACTGAAAGTCAATGTAGATTCCGTACTTGAAGGCGGATTTACTTCAAACAAATTTTGTTGGAAATAGCTCTTGACGACAAACTCCAGACTCCGACTCCGAGAATTTTACGGAACCTGGCTCCGACTCCTGTGCCGGACAATTAGTCGGACTTCGACTCCCCGACTTCGACTCTGATTTCGTAGCTTTGGCAAAAATTTATACACGGAGGAAAAATTAGTGACTCCGATTCTTGGATATTCGACTCTGACTCCTTTATCTCAAAATAAGTCCAACTCCGACTCCGCAAACATTGGCTGAGTTGCGTACTCGAAGGGAAATGATCGATTCCAAATCCGACTCTTACCCCAAAATGAGATTGACTCCAACTCCGCAGCAACGGTTTTAACTGTGAAATAGTTATTGTTATTCTGACTTGTTTTTATTTTCACGCTAAAGTTTTAATTTAGGTATTCAGTTTTCGGCGGATAAACTCAAAGTCCTTTATGTTTTTACATAAAGATATACGCATACGATTTTTTTTTTTTTTGACAATGAAAATTATTTCTTTAAGTTGACATTTTATTGTTTTTATTTTATTATTTTTTTGGAAAGTACATTAATACATTTAAAAAAAAAATTTGGCAATAGGAGAGAAACAAACGATTTTTTTTTTTGATATGATGTAAATGTTTATTTTAATAAGCTTATTAATTTTAGTTATATATATTTTTTTAAATTTTGAAAGCAGGTTAAGACTTTTTTTAATGGAAAAAAGTGTATTGACTGATTTGTTTAGAAGGTGCTGCTATTTTATTTGCTCGTTATTTATTTATTTATTTATTTATTTTTACATATCTAATTTTTTAGATGAGTAAGGCATATTTTATTCCTAGAAATCAGCTTAAAATATTTTAAAAAACTATGTTTGAAACAATATGCGATTTTAACTATTTTTGAGATTATTGATCAGATACTAGAAAGTAGATATGGGTATACGGGAAAGTGGGCTCGTTTAGTTCTAGACGGAACTTCTTGTTAACTTGGCATTTTTAATTTATTTTACAATTTTTACATTACTAATAATTTTATTGATGTGTAATAAAAGTTATTTTTAATCCTTGTAATTCTTAGCAGCAGAGGAATTATATTCTTAAGATTAATAAATATCATTTTACTGTTGCAAATAGCTTAGCTTGAAAAATAAATATCAAACATACCAAGTATCATGATATTTTCAAACTAAATTCTGGGTATATATCATACTTATATCACGATATATATCAACTGACATGTATCAACGAACTCTGACGAATGGTGCAGTTTGAAGTTGAGAAACAGTGGATCTAATGTGGCCTTATACCAGTCGAGTCCCGACTTACGCGAGGGATGCGTTCCAAGACACCTCGCGTAAGTCGGAATTTCGCGTTGCGGAACAAGGTATGTTTAGTAATTTTTTATAAGCCCCAATATATAACCCAATTGTTTCAGACCTTTGTACACACCCCTCATATTGTTTCAAACCATTTATTAACTATATATTGCAGTGCCTTTTACTAAGAACCGACTTTTTCTGCATTTTTGAAAAAACGTTATTATTTGGCATAAAATTCTGTAATTTAGCACAAAATCAATGATTAATGGGGGAGAGAAACTTAAAATAAAGCAGTATGGTACTTACAGTAAGTACACTACAGCATTATTATAGTACTTAACAGTATAAATATAGTAAATACATTTATAATTTGAAAAATAAAGAAGGTTTATGCAGCGCGATCAGAATGTATTTTATCAACGTTCATATGTAAAATGAAAAAAAAAAAAAAAGTTTAGAATCGGAGCGGTTATTTGTATTAACTAAAGCAAAGCGTTGTTTAAATTAATATAGTGGATGAACTTCCGCTTTCAGTGATGCTAAAGGGATGAAAGTTCATTCACAAAACCAATATTTAGTGTCAAAGAAGCCCATTCTAACTCTCCGCCGCGCTTTTCCGAAAAATTTCATGTTGCAGGCGAGTAATTTGTGTCCGCACTAAAAAATTCATTACTCATGAAAAACTCGCGTTATAGCCATTTCGCGTAAGTCGGATCGCGTTGTAGCGGGATCCGACTGTATATTTCACTTGCACTTACTTTAGTTAAATGTGTAACTTATGTACTAAACAAAGCCCCTAAATTATTGCACTGCATTGTGTCTTGACATCATATCTCCATATCGGAAATCGAAAAATTGTCAAGCACAGGTAAACATATGGGCAATTATTCGTCTTTAAGGTCTTTATTGCGGCTTATTCAAAGAGAGTGCCTGAGTATTTGAACTTGCAACTTGCCCGCTTGAGTGATTTTGAATCTGCTCCATAGAATTTAAGTCAGACGAATGAGATGACCAAACAAATTGTAGTGCTTTGAATCGACAATCCTAGCTTGATGCCGACCAGCATTATCGTTCATTAGAAGGAATTCTTCTCCCGCAGCTAATGGCTCGTTAAGCACGGAATTGACGCATCAAGAATTTTAGTTCAAATGTCCTATTATTCAATTCCAATGAAACCTTTTTAATAAGTTAACTAAAATTGCGGTTTTTGACTTAAATTTATCAATTTTTTCCAAGTACCCTTATCCCCCCCCCCTTTTTTTTTCTTTTGAAAGTATGTAGAGAATAATAAGGTTTTATTTTCTCATCAATTACATTTCTAGCTTTAATTTAAACACGCTTGACAGTTTTGTGTATTAGCTATTTCACAACGAAAGGGCGGCAAATTGAGGAATCGCCCGGGCGGCAAACACTGTAGCTACGCCACTGCTAATAGCCAAAAAAAAGAAAGAAAGGAAAAAAACAAAACTTAATATTTGAAGTAATAATTAGTAGTAATAAAATTGTAATAACAAGCAAAAACATATGGGAAAAAAACTGAATTTGTTTTTGACAAATTCAAGATTTTTACATGCTGGTTATGAAACACTTTTTTTTTTTCAATTTTTTTGAAACGTTTTTTTTTTTCTTTTCGAATTTCTATTTTCTATAGTTAATTATTCTTTACTTTTTTAAAAAATATATAAAATTGAGTAAAACCTATAGGGGGTAAAACTATATTTAGGCCATTTTTATTTCTGACAAAGAAATAGTACTTGCTAGATATAATGACTACAATGGGGTTGTTTCCTTCAATCAAAAGTACTACTTTTAGTCACTGAAGTTGATAGAATAAGCAAAAAAAAATGACATGGACCCAGACAATACTTGTTTTTCCCCTACTGTTTTTTTTTTAAATTAATTTTTTAAAATGTCCGATTTTTCAAACAAGGCGTTGTCTTTATGACGTCACCAAATGATGAATTTAGGCGCGTATTCCACTGGCGCGCTGAGTGTCGTACCGCGTTTCCTCGTTATGATATTTCAGAAGCGAATTAAATGTTGCGCTCTGCGCTAATGGCAACAGTGAATGGTGGTTCATCATTTGTAATGTCATGCACAGAAGCGTAAAAAATAAAATTGAGTCATCGCACCGATTTAAATATTTTTTTTAAAAATAGTAAACTTTGACAAATTATTTAAAAAAGGTCAAATCCTATGTTTTTTAAGCATGCTCTTTCAGAAAAAAATACTTTTAAAATTTCGGAAACGATCCGCATTAGCATTTAGAAAGGTTTTTATAAGAAAATGAATGACTATTAGTAGAATTGGCATTTAATGGTTGCATTATGTACATTAAGACAAAAGTTTTTCGTGATTTCTGCTTTGCGTGTAATCGATTATTCCATCCTTCAAAAACACAAGAAAAAATATCTCCCATGGATACTCTGACGTATTATGACCTCTCTGTCGTCTTAGGTATTATTCGTTTTAATGTTTGTGTGCATTTCAAACTGACATGACGTATTCTCGTGTCTTCTTGTTCCAGAAAAAATTTGATCTAACGATAACTAAGCAAATTGTTATTGTTTTTATTATTAAACTTGAGAAATTTGATTTTTCATGAAATGAATCGTTTTGGAGAAATGTTTCGAGACGCAGTTAGATACATTTTGTTAAAGGTAAGATCCTTTTCTATCTTTTCGTTGTTTTATAGCATTCTAGTGATATTTTGTGAAGATGATTAACAGATAGTTGAAAGTAATTTAGAAGAATTAATAAATATATAAATAGAATTATTCGATTGCTGCATTTTTTTTTTAAATTTATCGCTTGCAAAATGATGCTGTTGTTTATTTCTCAATCGTCTTTGTTATTATTCGTTTTAATGTTTGTGTGGATTGCAAGCTGACATGGCACATTCTTATGTCTTCTTGTTCTTTAACAGTTTTATGTAATCGATATTTAAGCGAATTGTTATTGTTATTATTTTTAAAATTTGAGGAAAATTTTGAAATTTAGTTTTGAATAAAATGAATCGTTTTGGAGAAAGGTGTCGAGACGGAGTGAATTATATTTCATTTTAAGTAAGATCCGTTTATATAGTCGTTGTTTCCTAGCATTTAAGTAATTTTTTGAAGAATATCGTCAGATAATCAAAAGTACTTTAAATAAATAAATAAATAGAATTACCCTATTGGGGGGCGGGCTGCATTTTTTTAAATTAACTCTTGCAAAACTTTGTTTCTTTTCATTTCTCCGATGTTATTTCATGACTATGTTCCGTCTCAAATAGTGTTATCTTTTTGTTTTTCGAACACAGATGCTAAAAATTAATAAATTACACAAAGCTGTGTGTATGTAATTGCAAAACGTTTTCATCGTGTGAGTAGGGAGATAATGGGGATTCTAGGACGGGAGGGGGATCAGGAGATCAGATCCCCCTCCCAATCCCCCTCCTCAGCCTCCAACTCCTCTCACTCCCCCTCTCACCTACCCCCTGCGCCTGGAACTTGAAGAAGATAACGGAGGGTTTTCGCGCGTCCGCGTTTTCGCGCGCCCACGTTTTTGGACTTTGTCGTTTTTTACTTTTAGGGAATGTCAACACTTTGTAGAAGATTAGGAGGTTTTTTACTTTTCGATGGCAACACCAAAGTTTTTAGTTTTCGAATGGCAACACTTGTTGCTATGTTTTTACTTTTCGATTTTTACTTTTAAGAACGTTCGTGGCGCTATCTATCAGGACTTTGAATATTTTTTTCCGGACTTAGAATATTTCCATGAATTTAATTATTTTTATTTTTCAGAGTTTCGGGAATCGAATATCCCAAACTTTGAGTTAGCAAAAACGTATGCTAACCACTATGCTATATTTCCCATTACTCTTTCAGTCTTAATGTGAATCTGTACCATGACAACGAATATTACAATTTAATTAATTTTAAAACCATCAATTAATTTACTCTTTAGTACTAATCAAGACACATCATTAACTAAATTTCTGCTCATAATTGAAACTATCATCATTATTATTATTTTTCATAATAACACAGTTTTTCACTTAAGTTAAGATTTATTTAAATACAACCCATTCGAGATTTTTGATTTATTTCAATGCTTTGTGGACTTGAAATATATTTTAAACTTTGATTTTCTTTTTCATGCATTTCAAACTTTACCTTTTTTTTTTACAACATTGATTCTTTGCATGAATTTCAAAATTTGCAACCAATTTATTCTTAGCATTAATTAACACTTATCATTAACAAATTTTCACGGAATTGTTTTAATATGTTTTTTTCTTTTTTTACTTTTATACAACAAAATATTTTTTCTAACTTGTTAAATTTTCTTAAATATTTTTTTTTCTTTGTCAAATTTACAAAATAATTTTTCTAACTTGTAAAAATTTCGAAGAAATAATTTTCTTAACTAATTTTTTTTTTTTTAACTTTCATACAACAAAATATTTTTTCTAACTTGTTAAAATTTCGAAGAAATAATTTTCTTAACTATTTTTTTTTCTTACTCGTATTTTTTTTTTACGAATAAAAATGAAATCAAATTTTTTTTTATTTTTTACTTTCATACAACAAAATATTTTTTCTTACTTGTTAAATTTTCGAAGAAATAATTAACTTAAATGTTCTTTCATACATTTTGAACTTTATCGTTTTTTCCTGTCATTTAGCACTTTGATTATTTTTTTTTCACTATTTTACCGTTTTTCAATTATTTTCAGTCTTTAACTATTTTCTTACTTTTTAGTCTTTAACTAATTTCAAGCATTTCAGACTTAGATTATTTTTTTCATGATTTCGATTTTTTTTAGTATATTTTAGAGTTTGATCATTTTCTCGCTTGTTTTTACTTTATCGTTTTTTTTCCCCGATATTTTTAAACTTAGAAATTTTTCACAATTAGTAACAGGAATCGAACCCTCAAATTTTTCGAAACATTATTAGGTCTACAATTTTCATCCAACTAATTTAATTTAAAAACTTGCAATCAATTTACTCTTAGTAGTAACTAACACTTATCATTAACAAATTTTCACGATTTAAAAAAAATCAACTTATTTAATTTTTTCATGCAAGCAAATTTCGCACTCAAGTTACATTTCATCACTTTATATGCTTTTCAAGAGTTTCATTTTATTTATCACATTTTATTTAATCAACTCTAATAATTCTTTTTTGATTAGTATTTAACTCAGTCATTTCATCGCATAGTATTTTACTTTATTTTTTTTTTTTCATACAAGCACTCTTGTTAGAATAAAACAAAATTTTCACGAAGTAGATTCACTTTGACTATTTCATTTTCCCAATAATATTTTATTTTAATTTACCATACTTTACTATTTTACTTACTGCGTTTTACTATTTATCATTCATTACAGCTTTTCCAAAATATTACTTTACAACCAACTAATTTCATTAACAGAATTTTCATTACAATTTATAAATTTCAGTTTTATTTAATTATTTTTACCTACGGTAAAATAAAACACATCACATAAAAATTTTAAACATCAATGAAGAAGCCAAGAAATGTTAAAATTATAAGTCGAGTATCAAAACTTCATGTCAGCAAATTTTAAAAATAGACTCACCGAAAAATAACTTCTACTGAAATTCATTTCAAAACTTGGAATCAATTTATTCTTAGCATTAATAAACACTTATCAGTAAGAAATTTTCATAGATTTTAAAAATCATCTTAAATAATTTTTTCATGTAAGCAAAGTTCGCGCTCAAGTTACATTTTATCCCTTCATATGCTTTTCAAGAGTTTTATTGAATTTATCACATTTTATTTAATTATTTTTTGATTAATATTTAATTATCGTCATTTTATCGCTTAGTATTTAACTTAATCATTTTCTTGCTTGTTTTTACTTTATTGTTTTTTTTTCCCCGATATTTTTAAACTTAGAAATTTTTCACAATTAGTGACAGGAATCGAACCCACAAATGTTTCGAAACATTATCAGGTCTACAATTTTCATCCAACTAATTTAATTTAAAAACTTGCAATCAATTTACTCTTAGTAGTAATTAACACTTATCATTAACAAATTTTCACGAATTTTAAAAAATCAACTTATTTAATTTTTTCCAGTAAGCAAATTTCGCACTCAAGTTACATTTCATCACTTTATATGCTTTTCAAGAGTTTCATTTAATTTATCACATTTTATTTAATCAACTCTATTAATTATTTTTTGATTAGTATTTAACTTAGTCATTTTATCGCATAGTATTTTACTTTATTATTATTACCCACACATTCATGCCTGCACACAGACACAAACACATATGCCTACACACACATACACATACCCCCCCCCCCACACACACAGACACAAACACACACGCGTACATACACACACTCGTGATTGCGAAAAACATAATTTGAATTCAAGATGTCAAAATTCAATTTTTTTTTTTAATTTTTTTTTTATTATTTTTTTTAGAAATGATTTTGGGGGTGTGCAGATTTGATTCAAATGTTACAAAACTAACCATTCCTAAATTTTATTTAATTAGGAATGTTTATGTCTAATTTCAAAAAAAATTTTGAACATTATTTAAAGTTTTTTTTTTTTCAAATTTGCGGTTGTCAACTTGTATTACTCTGCAAACAGTATATAGTCGGCTAATGCACCAAAAAAGTGGTGGGTCAAAGCAGATGCGAAAGGGATGGGGTAGGGTAGCGACCCTTGAGCTGCTTTTTCTTTCGTTCTTTCTTTCTTTTTTAAACAAAATCGAGCCATATTATTAGATTTTGACTTTACCCATTAAATGGCCTCTAGAAGTACAATTTCTAAGTGCACATAGACCATTTCCATCGTATCTACACAGATTTAAGTTAATTAGCTCACCATTATGTGTATGCAGTCAACCTGGAACTCCTGAACATTACATATTCAACTATCCTCTAACCAGCTCTTTCCATTGCACTTACAATTCCAACTTTTCTTTCTCCAAAAATATTTCACACATTCTTTCTCATCCAGTAACACCCAAGAATATCCATAAAATAATGTCGCTTCTCATTTCTCAAGCAGATGACTTTAAATATCCAGCCTAAAAACTTTCAAAACTGCTTGTTTACGTTGTATTTACCAGCCATCCCAGTCTTACACTGTTAAAAATTCAGGAAGATATTCTGGTAATTGTTACTGTAAAATTGCATCGCCGACGCATCGCTGATTTTTACGGTAATTTATACCGGAGAAATAAGCGATCCCAGCGCCAACTGGTTGCTGTGGCCTACCGAGGAAACCGTAAAATTTTACAGTAACATTTGATTTTTACGGTAATAGTTACTGGCAACATGGATGCCAGTAACAATTACCGTAAATTTTCCGGAAAATTTTTAACAGTGTATTTAGCTTCTTCACTTGTATATTAGTTCTTTTTACTTAGTTCTTCTTATTGTTTGTTATCTTATTATTGTTATTGGTTTTTGTAATTATCAAAATTGTTCCAGCGAGTGTCGCTCGTGATCTGTTATGTTCCCCCCAGTCACCACATCCGGTTAAACCCTCACCGGGGTTGGTACGGTGGTGATTGGTGGGTTTTAAATAAATAAATAAATAAATGACCTCTCAAAATGTAAAATATCACCTCAAAAACCAGGAGAAATGGCCGCCGTAGACTCCTCCTTCCAATTCGAAGTTCCATTCTTATGAAATAAACACGAGAAAAGCCCATTTGTTTGGAATTTTCAGTTTTTATTTACGTAACATCAGTCCACCCTGAAATTTTTTTTCAATTAATCGTTAATTTTAAGCTTTGAAAAGTGAGGGAGCAGGGGCCCTTTACTTCTGAAAGTGAGGGGGCTAAATTTTATTTAGTTAGAAGTATTTATGTCTTATTTAGAACTATACTTTTAAATATTAGTGGAGCATTTTTTTTTCAAACTGGTATTTACCTACTTGTAGTACAGTCGAGTCCTGACTTACACGAATGCGTTACAAAGATGCGTTCCGAGACTCCTTGCGTAAGTCGAAGTTTCGCGTTGTAGAAAAATGTACGTGTACAATTTTTGTAGGAACATACCAACTTTTTTTTTAGACACTGTTAAAATCCCTTAAACTGTTTTAAAGCATTTTGCAACTATACATTGCAGTTTTTTTCCCTAAAAAGCTGAACTTACACTGTTTTAAAAAAAATTAACTTAGCTGTTTCATTTAACATAAAATACTTTAAAATGCACAAAATGAATGATCGGAGAGAAAGACATGAAATAACACAACACGGCACGCACATTATGTAGTAATAATAAAAGCTGCACTGTAATAGTACTGTACAGTAGATACAATAAAAATATTTATGAGTTGATAAATAAAGATGGTGATGATTTATGCACCATCATCAGATCGTTATTCTTTTTTAATACATTGTTAAATACGTTTGCTTCGCATTTTCTTTTATAACGTTTCCATTTATGCAACAGCCTCTCTTCCTGATCTCTTTAATCCACAGTACAAGAGCAGCTTCCATTTTTATAATACATATTTGCTTTGCTTAGACACAACTCTGCAAGCTTCAATATTGAAACTAAGTTCTGAACTTTAACGGATATCTTTTTGTTTTGAGTTTTAATTGTACGTATGGAAGTCGTGCTATCGTCGACGTTTTGTAGTTGTTCAAGCATGTCGAGAATTTCAATCTTTTTTCTTTTTGACTGAAACTTCCTTTTTCTTCCCATCTTCAAACTGTGAATGAAACAGACCACTAAAGTGTCATTATATTTCATCAACTTTAATAATTAGAATGAAAAAAAAAAGAAAGGAAGATGCTGAGTGGTTGATGCACTAAACTTTCGCTGTCAGTGATGCTAAAGAGATGTAATAACGTTTCACGAAATCAATATTTATTATCCAATAACAAAGCCGATACTTCCTTCAAAAAAAAAAAATCGTGTTGTCGACGAGGAATTCGTGTTAGCTCTAAAATTCGTTACTCGAGAAAAATTCGCGTTATAGCCCTTTCGCGTAAGTCAAATCGCGTTGTAGCGGGAGTCCACTGAACTCTGCCGACGATATAATATGCATATACTTATACCTATATACCTTTCTTAACGTAGGGCTTTATTCGTTTGCCTTACTAACGAAATATAATCTTCTGATTTTAGAAAAACATGCTGAAGTACCGGAAGCTTTTAACGAACACTAGACGGCCAGACGTCTTCATTAAAGAGCTTAAGGTAAGCAATTTTGTTATTTGACTGGAAATATTTGAGATTTTTAAAGATTTTAGTGGTATATGTAAGTTCATGATTTTTATTTTGAGCTTGTTGTTTGGGTAAGCTAAATTGGTTTGGTTTTAAGTTTCCTTAGGTTTAGTAAAAATAAGTTTCGCAAAATTCCGTTTATACACCGAAGAGAAGAAAATTTGTAGGAATTGTCAACATGCAAAAAATTTGTATGTTGAATATTAGATTTCAAATTTGTATGAAGCCTGATGTAATAGCCCTTTCCTGCATTCGGCCATTTTTATTTCAAAATATATAAATATAGTGTTTTTGAAAATTTAGATTTGAATTAGTAAGTTTAAATAAACCCAAGTACGACAGACAGAAAAAGAAAAGTTTTCTTTCTTTTGGATGTGAATTTATTCTTTGCAAATGTTTTAGACATCAAAGTAAATTTTCCGGAGAATCTTTATCTTTTCTTTACTAACAATAAAGCTGAAAGTCCCTCTGTCTGTCAGGATCTCTGTCTGTTAAGATCTTTGTCCGGATCTCTGTGACGCGCATAGCGTCTAGACCGTTCAGCCGATTTTCATGAAATTCGGCACAAAGTTAGTTTGTAGCATGGGGATGTGCACCTCGAAGCGATTTTTCGAATGTTGGTTCTTTTTCTATTCCAATTTTAAGAACAAAATTCTCATAAGATGGACAAGTAAGTTACGAAATTATCATTACGTGGAACCGTAACATATGCAAAAACCAATTGGCGAGAAAATTCACCATACATTGTTTGTAAATATACAGTCGAACCAAAAGACCTTTTAATTTTTCTATTACGGGCAAAGCCGTGCGGGTACCACTAGTAGTACATAAAAGATTTATTTATTTTTTTATTTATTTATTTTTTTGATGATGTTTGACAAAATGACTTTTTGATGAAAACGGCTGCCTCCGAAGTTTTAATGTTTGTAGAGTATTTTTAAGATGGTGAATTCAAAATTGAAGGCAGAAAGCTCATTTCACGTATGTACCAGAGTTGCGCAAATTTTAATTGCATGTACAATTAAAGATTAATAATTGATTAATTTGTAACCATAACAACTAACAATTGATCAATTGTAATTGTGGAAAATTGCAATTAACGATTAACTAATTGCTAATTGTAGTTTACTACAGTTAACAATTAATTAATTGTTAGTTGTAGTTTGCTACAATTAACAATTGTCAATTGTTTTGTGAGTTTTAATTCAAACTAACTCTTAAAAAATTACTGGTTTTGTATAATATACTGTACAGGCGCAGGTCTACCTGGTACTTGGACGCTGGACGGATACCATATTATTATCTATTTAAATACACATGTTAGCAACTAATAAAAGATCAATGCTCAACAGTAACTTTATTATGAGCAATCAATTATTTACTGCAGCATATGACTTTTCTCAAAAAATCTTATGGTTCCAGCGAAATTTCCTCAGAAAAGGTATATTTCAATTAAAAATTCTTACATTCTAATTTATTTCAACTAAAAACTTTTTTTATAGTTTTTAAAATTATTTTTTTTTACTAATAAAAGTCTAAATAACATCTGAGAGAAATTTCAGAAATGTATCTTAATTATGTACATGATTAAAAAAAAAATTGTAACAGAACGAAGAAAAAGCTAGCCTAGACGAGACTAGTTCACGCGGCGAGCAAGCAATCAGCACTGAATGAAAATACAATATTGAATAATACTTATGACTCTTTACCCTGCGCTGTACCTATTGACACAAAGTTAATTGTTAGTTTTAATTGTTTCATAAGACAATTTAAAAAATTAATTGCAATTATTTTAATTGTGAGAAACGATTAAAGTACATTAATCCAATTAAATTAATTGCAAAGTGCAATTAATAGTTTAATTGCAATTGATTTAATTGCAATTACTTTTTTAATCAATTAACAAGGCAATTGAAAAAATAATTGATTAATGCCCAACGCTGGTATGAACTAGGCATATTAACGACAAAGTTGTATATTTTAATGACGAAAATAGATTATAAAAAACGAGTAAATTGAACAACACCCGTAATCCGCTTTTTAATCGTTACCAAAAACAACGAAAAATAATAGTAACTACAGTATTTCTTCGATTTATAACGATACCCGATTTAACGGTTTCCTCAATTTAAGAATGCATTTCATTGGTCCGGATTTGACTGCATTGAATGCCTATGCTCCTTGATTTAACGATTTCCTTAATTTTATGAAACACGTGTCTGCAGTAATCTGCAGTTTCTGCTTTTTGACGTTGTTATTTCTTACTAGTGGTACCCGCACGGCTTTGCCCTTAGTAGAAAATTAAAAGGTCTTTTGCTCCGCCTGTATATTTACAAATAATGTATGGTGAATTTTCTCGCCAATTGGCTTGTACCCATGTTACGGTTCCACGTTATGATAATTTCGTATCTCGCCAATTGGCTTGTGCCCATGTTACGGTTCCACGTTATGATAATTACGCAATTTACTCGTCCATCTCACGATAATTTTGTTCTTAAAATTGGAATAGAAAAAGAACCACATCGAATTTTCGAAAAATCGCTTCGAGGTGCACACCCCCATGCTACAAACTAACTTTGTGCCAAATTTCATGAAAATCGGCCGAACGGTCTAGGCGCTATGCGCGTCAAAGAGATCCAGACATCCTACAAACATCCTCCAGACAGAGAGACTTTGAGCTTTATTATTAGTAAAGATTTTACTTTTTAGCTCAAAGGTAGTTATTTAACTTATAATATCTATTGTTTGGATAAAGTTAATTATTAGTAATACAAAAAAAAAATAGCTTCGGAGGGAATTAGTTTTGTTACGATGCTTCGAATAAAGAAGTTATTTTTGACTGCTTTGAGCTCATCAATAGCTTTATCAGAATCTGTACAGGCAGTGGGAGACTCTCCACGAAAAGTTTGCCTAATCGCTCCATAGAACAACGATCACATGTAGCTACATTTTTCTCAATATTGTGCAGTCAAATCACTTTTTAATTGGTCTTGATTAGCCGCCATGTCACTTTTCACCAGTCTCGATTGAGAAGTTGTACTGAGAGTGTATTAGCTCTGTTTATTGCGAGGCATTTCGCTGTGTTATTTTTCGTATTTGGATGTAAATACGTGTGTAATCGTTGAGTTTACGGTGTCGATTGATATTTGCTTAATTGCTGATGATTAATTTAGCAGTTGTTGACGATCTTTCCTGCACATAGTGTAAATAAAGCTCCTGTGTTTTTATCAAGAACTGTGTCGTCATTTCAAGAAAGTTGGAAGTCGCACCGGATCCGTAAAAATATTCAAGTAATCTTTCATTTCCATCCAGTCCACATCAACAAAGATTAAACTCTCAGAAATTTGCACGCAATGAGATTTTAGGCTGCTAGCCTCGGCAAAAAGTAGCCCAATTGGATATTTTTCACGCAATCCTGCAGCACTGTGAGCATCAAGGAGCATTATTGTAAATAAATTATTCCCTTCATACAAACTGATAAGCGATGTGTTAAAGTGAAAATAGAAAGCTTTTTTTTTCTTATTTTGGTTTCATTTTTATGTGTAAAATTAAAAAGAAACTTTCGCAAAAAACTTCGACTTAAAGCGAGTACAGTCGAGGCATAGAGACAACTTGGGACCGAATGAAAACTTTGAGATAAAGGAATATTCGAGTTTTAAGCTTCGAGTTATCGAGAGTTGACTGTAAAAGGTCTAAAAGCCGAAATTTTTAGAATATATAAGAGATATAAGCGAGATATTTAAGATTTCACCCGAGAAGGCGATTTCGCCATCTACATGTGGCAGGATATTTATCTGCAAAGCATGTGAAAGATGTCTCCCATCACTCCCCGAAGTTCGCTACATTTGGCGACTTTTCTTAAAACGTCGATAAACCTCATATTTCGGTAACGGGGACACGAGGGCACATAATTAATGCATCCATCGCCATTATTACTTATGCCTCTTTATTTAGATACTAGAAAATCGCCCCTCAAGGTATGACGGCTGAAAATTGCTTCTACATCTGAACGAAACAATCGATAGGTGATATTTTGATAGTTGAAATTTTTACCCTAACTCCAGAGGATTAACCCTAAACTCCAGTAGTTAGCGTTCATTGTTGACCACTTTTTCGTTTCTTTATTCCCCTGAATTGACCGTCTTACCAGTAAAACAATTAAGTGACCAGATCCAGTTCAGCCTTTTCACAATAAATCCTTTCCCTCCATGTTAAACATTACCAAAGCATATAATCAAATTATCATGCCATAGCGCGAGTTTCATTGTTGATGACGTCAAGAGCGTTACTCGATCACTGGCTATATGATGATTTCACATTATGACGCTCTCAAGTGGTTTCGAAACAGATGTTTGCTCAATACAGTTATCATTCCAGCAAGAGTATTTTTTATCATAATTTTCGTTTAAAGGTTTTTTTCCTATAAATGTAAAAGCTGTCAGAACCTAGTATTTTAATAATCATAACTTAAAGATACTATGAATTTAAAACTAATTTTCGAAAACTATAAGTAATGAAGCAAAAAACAAAAAATAGTTAATGTTTTATGAAGTACTGAAAACAAGAAAATTCCTTCAAGTAGTGCAGCGTAAACATTTTAAATTGTTATTGAGGATTACTTTTTGAAAAATGTTTAATTCAAGGAAAGGAGTCAGTTTAAATCCTCATTTGCACAAAAGAGCATTATAGCTTCATTCTAATTAACGAAGGCTTGTTTTTAAAAATGTTTGATTCATAGAAAAGATTCCAGCTTTAAATCCTCGTGTGCCCAAGAGAACGTCCTATCTTCATTCTAATAAACGAAGACTATTAATCGTTGGAAATATTTCTAAATATTGTTTAATTAGCTATCAAATTGACTGGATGTCTTTTGCAAGCTATCATTAGCTAACATAGACGAATCAATGTTGAAATTTGAGAGGGAAACTATTACGATGCTTTTCTACGATTAAATTATTTTAAACTAGCTGCGTCGCCCGACTTTACACGGTCTGCCTCGAAAATAAAAATTATGTCTAATGACGCGTGCTCAACAATGAGGATTGAACAAAAAACATCTATAAAATTCCCCTACAAATTGCGGAAAAATAACCAAAAAGGAAAAATTTTAAATCACCCGTTACAGGAAAAGCCTCAAAACAAAAGCCAGAATTTTATTTGTTCATGTTCGAGAACAAAAATGGCAGCATCTCAATGATTTCTTCTTTCTTCTTAATGATTTTCTTCACGCTAAAAATTTAAATAAAAGGATCGTTGAACAATGGGTTTGTAATTGAAGGCTTACCTACATTTTAGCGTGAAATTAGCTGAAAACAGCTATAATTCATGTTCTAATTAACTTGGAACATTGGAAAAATTTTTTATCTGATGCAGAAAAAAATCAGGAGTTTCTATATGTATTATTTTTATTCTAATTTTGGCGAGCATTGTTTCGCTCTCATACTATAGAAAAACGCAATTTTTGGGTTCTAAAATTAAATTTGAACTGCTCGGTACTTTTTTGGTATTCGAAATATATATATATATATATATATATATATATATATATATATATATATATATATATAGTCTCTGTTTTATTTATAGAGATATCTGAAAAACAGGGCCGTATTTTAAGAGGTGGGTTTCAAACCCACCGAGTGAGTGTTCAAACTCCTACCGAGATTTTTAAAAATTATTCGGAAAAAAAAAAAAATTCTTTGTAACCTTTTCTGCTGATAAAATTAGTATTACTATTTTATTTTTTATTTGTTTATTTATTTTTTAATTTCACTTGAAAAATGAAATCAGTATTATTAAAGAATTCTAAAATATGTGTTTTATCTGCAGTATTCATTTCTAGTGTAGTTATTGCGAATATCCTTTCGCACGAAATAATACTGCGTTTTCCTTCGCATTTTGAATGCCTGACGCTAGCAAATGCATCACAATTCTTTTAATGTGAATTTGCTAAACTCGATATTACTCTGGCGTTATAACATATCTTATAACTGCCAAAAATATGAATTTAATAAGTTGTATCACTTCGAATTTCCATATATGAGTACATGCATCTATTATTCTTTTAGTTGTTAAAAATACATCGAATATTTAACAGGGGTTAAGCAGTGGCGTACCTAGCATGGGTAACATCCGGGGCGATGATTTGTGATGTTATTCCACCCCCTACAAATGCAAAAAAAAAAAAAAAAAAAAAAAGGTTACGTATTCTATGCAAACATGAAATACATACAGTTTTCAGAAACAACTGCATTTATGTTTTCACGAAATTTTAAGTGGGCTACTGTGCAAAAGACAAATAAAAACTGAACCTTTCCCATATAATTTGCCCTAGACGCAAATGTGCAGGCCGTCGATGGGTTAAAAAGATAAGAATGTGTATGAAATTGATGGCCCTTTGAATATTTCAAACGCGTATCTCAAACACTAGGAAAGATAATGGGTTTTAGTTTTTTTTTGTTTTTTTTGTAAGAAGTCGCTATTAGGTCTAAGTATTGACAATATGAATCTCGCCCTGCGTAGGGAAGGTTGCCGTCAATGAACCACATAACTGTTTTCGATTTTTAGAAAGGAAATCCAGCTCAAATTTCACGTTAATTATAGGAACAATTTCTCAGTATATTTCTCTTTGAAAAATAATATTCACTTTCATGATAAATATACACAATAAAGAATGAACATTTAAAAATAGTTTTTTTTTTTTTTTTTTCATGTGGTGCATTCATGGCAACCGGTTGCTATGGATGAACCATCCAGTTTCCATCGATGCACCACATTCTCAAACTAAAAAATTAATGCGTAACTTACAAATATTTATAACAGGTGATCAATAATCACTAAAAATAACAATATGTTATAGAAAAATAGATTTATGTTCTAAAATGTTTTATTTTTGAATAAGAAGAACATAAAAAAAACCCCAGCACTCGCACAACCCACAGCTGTTGTCATCACACCTCGTTCACCACTTGATATTTTCCCAACCTTTGCAACACTGTTCTTAGCTAATATCTTTTTAACCTCTTTTGAACAGTTGATAATTTTGTTAAATCGATTTTTGAACTTATCGTTCGACGCAAGATTGTACTTGCTCTCTAAAATGTCAGAGAACGTATTGACCATTTTAATACTGAAACCAGAAGATAAGTCTTAAACTACCAGATAATAGTACTAACAGACTTTTTGTCTTAATAAATCTGCGGGACATGTTATTTTTCTCAGCCTCTTGAAATGCCAATTCCCCCAATTTTTCGGAAGTAAATCTAAAAACGTCTTTTCTAGTTTCAAAATATGATTCACTAATCATATTCCTATTTCGGAGGGTTTATCTTCTAATTTTGTAACAAGTGACTAAGGTAACAACAAACCGTTTTTATCTTCCATTAAATTTGCTTTCAGGACTTTGGCAGACTTCGTTACGGTCAATGACACTAATTCTGTATGCTACTGTAGCACGTTACATGCTCTCACTTGTCCACTGACCATGTTTTACTAATTTTTGCATTTTTCTGATATAGCAAAAGTATTTGAAACTATTATTATTTTTGAATTTTTTAATCAGTTTTATAAAAAAATTTGACTTGAAATTATAATAAAATATAAGAATTTTATAAATTACTGAGATTATTTTTTTTATTATCGTATTTATTTTAAAACAATTGAGCAATTTTAAAAGGTAAACTGATCTGAAGTTGCTACAATATGTTAGATTTCTCATGAATGAACCACTTTGCCAGGTGGTCCATTCGCGAAAACCTCCAACGGTTCAATGATAGCAACTACGTCATTTTGAATATTCTTATAGGTGTTACTGCTGTAACGAATTATTATGAAACATGATGTATGGGGAATTTTACTTGAAAAGGCACTCTTTTAAATCAATGTTCACGTTTAATTGATCAGTGATATTCAAAGCATGTTATAGCTAAATGAAAATCTCAATAATAAGTAAGATAATGCTAGAAATCTTTTCTGACCGATTAACAATGTGATGAAATAATTTTAGCTACTTGACGACTCTACAGTAGACTGTTTTCAGACAAAGGGAAGAACTAAAACTGATTACGCGGCAAACTCTGGTACGGGAAATATCTTTGCGGTCTAGTCATGGGACGGGTTCATAGACGGCAATCTTCCCCTATAGTATTCACTCCATGATGTGGGGAGGGAAAATGGGGGGTCCGGGGGGTTTTCCCCTGGAAAATTTTCAAATTCGTAGTCTCAAAAATGTATTTTAGCTTCATATTTCTCAAAAACCTGCAATTCCACTTTGGGCGTCACCCGCCAGCCGGGTGACACCCGGGCGGACCGTACCCCCGAAGCGACGCCACTGGGTTAAGTTATGTAGTATACACATCAGATTTCTTTCCTTTATCTTTACTAATAATAAAGCTCAATGTCTGGATGTCTAGATGTCCGGATGTCTGTGACGCGCATAGCGCCTAGACCGTTCGGCCGATTTTCATGAAATTTGGCACAAAGTTAGTTTTGTAGCATGGGAGTGTGCACCTCGAAGCGATTTTTCGAAAATTCGATTTTGTTCTTTTTCTATTCCAATTTTAAGCCCATTTTTCACAGAAATTTAATAAAATGGGAAATAATTTGTTCTGAAAATTTTCTTTCTTTATCTTTCTTTTCTTTACTTCTTTATCTTTCTTCTTTTCTTTTCTTTTTAAATAACAAACCTGAAAGTCTCTCTGTATGGATGTTTGGATCTCTGTGACGCGCATAGCGCCTAGACCGTTCGGCCGATTTTCATGAAATTTGGCACAGGGTTAGTTTGTAGCATGGGGGTGTGCACCTCGAAGCGATTTTTCGAAAATTCGATTTTGTTCTTTTTCTATTCCAATTTTAAGCCCATTTTTCACAGAAATTTAATAAAATGGGAAATAATTTGTTCTGAAAATTTTCTTTCTTTATCTTTTTTTTCTTTACTTCTTTATCTTTCTTCTTTTCTTTTCTTTTTAAATAACAAACCTGAAAGTCTCTCTGTATGGATGTTTGGATCTCTGTGACGCGCATAGCGCCTAGACCGTTCGGCCAATTTTCATGAAATTTGGCACAGGGTTAGTTTGTAGCATGGGGGTGTGCACCTCGAAGCAATTTTTCGAAAATTCGATGTGGTTCTTTTTCTATTTCAATTTTAAGAACAAAAATATCATAAAATTTAAGAGTAAATTACGAAATTATCATAACGTGGAACCGTAACATGGGCACAAGCCAATTGGCGAGAAAATTCACCATACATTATTTGTAAATACAGGCGAACCAAACGACCTTTTAATTTTTCTATTACGGGCGAAGCCGTGCGGGTACCACTAGTTTAATATATAGGTCATTTTTTTAGATTTGATGATGTTAATGCCCTTAAAGAGGAACCCCCTCATTTAAATAACCTATTGAAACAAAAATCAAATGAAATAAAATTTAACTGATCATTTAGATTTCACGGAAATTTATTTGGTAAAACCCTCCCTGAAAAAAAGTCTGGCTACGGCCCTGACAAAAAATATTCGTTTAATTAAATTACAGAACTTGAAATAAATAAAATGGTCAATTTTTTTCGTTTTTCTGTTGAAACACAAGTTTATAAAAATAATGTTTTGAATTCTTAGAAGAAATTAAACTACTAAAACTCGTTAAAATGTGACATACTTTTTAATGGAAAAGTTATTCGTACTGAAAAGCCTTGAATGGCTGTCTAGATATTTTCATTTTTAAGTGCAATTAAAAATGAAAAGTTTTCATGACGTGGCTTACTTTTCTTGAAAGGGAAACGCTGGAAGCTTGGAAATTATTTATTTCGTTACTTTTATTTATTTAGCACATAAAATCTCTTTGAATCAATAAATGTTTACTTTTCTGGTAAGAGCATAATTTTGTATTTATAAAGCTGCATAAATGGAAGGAAAAAGCTTTTAAAAAATACTATATTTTTATCCTGAATTTTTAAAAACACTTTTCTCTCAATTACAGTTACATAAAATCGAAATAGCTGCTCGTATGTTTTGCATTAAATAGTTGAGGTTAAGGTTAATATTTAAAATTTTCAGTGAGTACTATTGCATAAAAAAACAATTTATCGAGTTAGTTTTGCCTGGAGCTTAAATTCGTTTGCGTGGGAAGTATAATTTAGATTAAGTTATTTTTTTAACACTTAAATTTGTTAATTTTACTCTAGCGTTACACCCTAAAGTGTTACACTGACACTATTCACACAACTTAATTTTTAAATTAAACATTTAAAAACGCTTCATTTTATTTTTGAGCAATCACGATTGCTTATTGTTCTCATTTGACTGTTTTGATGTCCTTTGATTTTATTTTCCTTCCGCCACCCTCTTCAGAATCACCGTCGACCGGGTCCTCACGATGCTGCTCCTATAGCGAAAGCCGTCTCCAGGTTGCATCCATGTCCTACACACACGCGCATACATACACAACTACACACACACACAGACACACACACACATACACATACACACACTTACACCAAGATACACAAACACGTACACACAACTACCCACACATCCATGCCTGCACACAGACACAAACACATATGCCTACACACACATACACATACCCCCCCCCCACACACACATTCATATACACAACTATCCACACACTTATGCCAGCACACAGACACAAACACACATGCCTACACACACATACACATACCCCCTACACAAAAACACACATACCCCCACACACAAACACACACGCCTACATACGCACACTCGAGATTGCGAAAACATAATTTGAATTCAAGATGTCAAAATTCAAATTAATGTTTTTATTATACTTGATTTATTTATTTTTTTTTTCACAAAAGAAGGGACGAGGGTTTAAAAATTAGGGGTTTTAAAAGAAGTATTACACGATACAAATTAGTATTCCTTGTTTTTATCAAACATAATATAAATGTCGGTGTTTTTTCGGAAGGGGGGGGGGTCAAAGCGTTTAAAAACTAAGGTTAATTTTTTGTGTTCATATGTAGTATTGTTAACTCCTATTTTCTCACGTTAAAACGAAAATTATTAAGCGATCTTTCTGCTGTCATCACAAATATTATTTTTATTATTATTGATCGTTTTCTAATGAATTTCTTTAGACGATTTGTAAACAGTTTATAACTGTCCTTTTTAAGGAAGACATTAAAAAGAAAATGAACAGTAGTTTACTTTGTGTTGATATGATAGTTTGCATTCTTGATTAATTTAGCAGTTGCTCATAAACCATAGGTAACTCAGTCTATTTTATTTATTTATTTATTTATTTGTTCTGATATCCATGGATTTTCCCGTGGACTTGGTTAGTGATTGGAATTTTTATCAAAATAGTTTTGACGTATTTATTCTTACACATTGTTCTAATTTTTCTTTCAGGGCCTAGTAGAGATGACCCTCACTACATCCCTACAAGATGACTGCATTTATAATTCTCCTTTAGAAATCATCTCCGAAATATTACAAGAAGTAAGATTTTTTTCTTATCTTTTTCTTAACTTCAACGTTACACAGGATTCTCACAATTCTTCTTATTTTTTTTTAATTGCCGAAGATCTTAATTTTGTTAGAAAGCTGTTTTTTCCCTCAGGAAAGTTTGTATTTAAACTGATATTATAATTCGAGACCAACTATAGCTAAAAGTTACGTCATTTTTCTCCAGTTTTAGACGGGGAGAGGTCATTGAGTGTCTATGAAAGACTTTTAGTTCCTCGAAACGTTGAATATAGGAAGTAGTATTCCAAATGCTTTAGGACTTTATTATACGACTAGCTGCGTTGCCCGGCTTTGCCCGGTCTACCTTAAAAAAAAAAAAAAAAAAAAAACTGTGTCAAGTGAAGTATCTTCAAACACCAGGATTAAATGAAAAAAAAAAAAAACCATCATGCAAAATTTTCTCGCCAAACAATGACGACGTATACTAAAATACTTTTAAGAAATTAAAATAAAATGAGAAAGATGGATTTAAAAGGCGTAACCATGGAAACAAAAAAAAAATAAGTTTAAGAATTGAAAATGAGAAAGATGAAAATAAACAATGGATTCAAAAAGCGTTACCGTGGAAACGGAAAATAAAATGGTTAAAAACTTGTATAGAGAACAGATTTTTGAACTTCATTTAATTCGCTTGTAACTTTTTTTCTAATAGAGATAGAGGGTTAAACTTTCGACCTTAGGTCGAGTTAGATCTGGAGTAAAAAAAAGCAGCTGTTTCCAATGCTGTCAAAAAGAAAACTGGGACAATTCCTTCACTTTTTATTGATGGATTTAATGAAGAAAGTAGTGCCTAAATTTCAGCTAAGCCTAAAGTAATTCGAGCTAAAAACGTAAAAAACTCCCGCCGCAATTAAGTTAGAGCATTGGAACGAATTGCGTAGAACGCGGAAAATTCTTCCCTTCCCAACGATACATGATATTACTATTTGAGAGTAATTTTTCACCCCCCCCCCCCCCATATTCGGGAATTTATATGAAAATTGGGCCTAAATTGGAATAAAAAACATTGGAATAAAAAAAGAACTATGTATCAAATTGTCGAACTGGTCTGCAAACCTTCTCAGGACTAAAAGGAACAAACTGTGAAAATTTCAGCAAAACCGGCCGGGTAGTTCTCGAGTTTTACGAGTTCAAGCACACAGACGCTTTTTGGAGACTTCATTTTATACTATGTAGAGATGAAACGTTGAATTCGTTATAGGAAGTAGTATTCCAAATGCTTTAGGACTTTATTCTACAATTTATGGGACATATTTCTCGACTGATGTGTGAGTAAACAGGTTTATCTGGTAGATCCTATTTCTTATCATTAGCAGTCGGGGAAATTTTTCCATGAATATGCCATTATATTTATATTACTTATTTGTAGAGTATGTGTAGGCGGATTACTATCGTAGAATGTTAAAATAATAACAAATACTGTTTTCATTGCTGAATCCTATTCGAATTGAGGTAAGAAGAGCACAAAACGGGGAGAGGGAGGGCAGCACAAATAGTCATTTCAACGATGCAGTAATGCCCTTTATTAGTGAACTAGCGGCATCCGCACGGCTTTGCCCGTAGTAGTAAATCAAAAGGTCATTTGGTTCGCCTGTATATTTACAAATAACGGATGGTTAATTTCTCGCCAATTGGCCATGTTCATTCGCTATTCCAACGTTACGGTTCCACGTCATGATAATTTCGTAATTTACCCGTCCATCTTATGATAATTTTGTTCTTAAAATTGGAATAGAAAAAGAACCACATCGAATTTTCGAAAAATCGCTTCAAGGTGCACACCCCCATGCTACAAACTAACTTTGTACCAAATTTCATGAAAATTGGCCGAACGGTCTAGGCGCTATGCGCGTCACAGAGATCCAGACAGACTTTCAGCTTTATTATTAGTAGAGATAGAGAAGAAAACCTCAACACACAAGAGCAAAAAATAGTGAGCATGACAGCAATGGTGACAATGTTGTGTCACAGGGGTGCCCCAAAAATGACTGATGGATTTTAAAAATCAATAAAAGAAAAACGGCTCGAGATAGAAATGTACCGTTTGCTGCTCTGCGCTTTGGAACCAAGGAAATTTTATTCTACCAATTTGCACATTTGGTTATCGTTTCTGGCAACAAGTGGCGCTGTATGAAAATCTTGCAAAAACTGATACCAAAAAAAAAAAAAAATATATATATATATATATATATATATATATATATATATATATATATAAGAATTAAATTAATTTGAATTCTGAAACTTTGAATCCAAATTATGTTTTTCGCAATCACGACTGAACCCTACTTATTGGAGTTAATTTCTAGAAACGGCTCCCCTAGTTCCCCCAAGCCTGCCTCTCCTCCTGGACGGTTACGTGCGTATAGTTGTGTGTGCAGGCGCACG
>NC_072739.1:154994035-155032855 GCF_026930045.1 Uloborus diversus
TAAGTACTTTAAATAAATAAATAAATAGAATTACTCTATTGGGGGGGGGGGGCTGCATTTTTTTAAATTAACTCTTGCAAAATTTTGTTTCTTTTCATTTCTCCAATGTTATTTCATGACTATGTTCCGTCTCAAATAGTGTTATCTTTTTGTTTTTCGAACACAGATGCTAAAAATTATTAAATTACACAAAGCTGTGTGTATGTAATTGCAAAACGTTTTCATCGTGTGAGTAGGGAGATAATGGGGATTCTAGGACGGGAGGGGGATCAGGAGATCAGATCCCCCTCCCAATCCCCTTCCTCAGCCTCCAACTCCTCTCACTCCCCCTCTCACCTACCCCCTGCGCCTGGAACTTGAAGAAGATAACGGAGGGTTTTCGCGCGTCCGCGTTTTCGCGCGCCCACGTTTTTGAACTTTGTCGTTTTTTACTTTTAGGGAATGTCAACACTTTGTAGAAGATTAGGAGGTTTTTTACTTTTCGATGGCAACACCAAAATTTTTAGTTTTCGAATGGCAACACTTGTTGCTATGTTTTTACTTTTCGATTTTTACTTTTAAGAACGTTCGTGGCGCTATCTATCAGGACTTTGAATATTTTTTTCCGGACTTAGAATATTTCCATGAATTTAATTATTTTTATTTTTCAGAGTGTCGGGAATCGAACACCCCAAACTTTGAGTTAGCAAAAACGTATGCTAACCACTATGCTATATTTGTCATTACTCTTTCAGTCTTAATGTGAATCTGTACCATGACAACGAATATTACAATTTAATTAATTTTAAAACCATCAATTAATTTACTCTTTAGTACTAATCAAGACACATCATTAACTAAATTTCAGCTCATAATTGAAACTATCATCATTATTATTATTTTTCATAATAACACAGTTTTTCACTTAAGTTAAGATTTATTTAAATACAACCCATTCGAGATTTTTGATTTATTTCAATGCTTTGTGGACTTGAAATATATTTTAAACTTTGATTTTCTTTTTCATGCATTTCAAACTTTACCTTTTTTTTTACAACATTGATTCTTTGCATGAATTTCAAAACTTGCAACCAATTTATTCTTAGCATTAGTTAACACTTATCATTAACAAATTTTCGCGGAATTGTTTTAAATCATCTTAAATATGTTTTTTTCTTTTTTTACTTTTATACAACAAAATATTTTTTCTAACTTGTTAAATTTTCTTAAATATTTTTTTTTATTTGTCAAATTTACAAAATAATTTTTCTAACTTGTAAAAATTTCGAAGAAATAATTTTCTTAACTAATTTTTTTTTTTTAACTTTCATACAACAAAATATTTTTTCTAACTTGTTAAAATTTCGAAGAAATAATTTTCTTAACTATTTTTTTTTCTTACTCGTATTTTTTTTTTTTTTTTTTTTTTACGAATAAAAATGAAATCAATTTTTTTTTTATTTTTTATTTTCATACAACAAAATATTTTTTCTTACTTGTTAAATTTTCGAAGAAATAATTAACTTAAATGTTCTTTCATACATTTTGAACTTTATCGTTTTTTCCTGTCATTTAGCACTGATTTTTTTTTTTTTCACTATTTTACCGTTTTTCAATTATTTTTCAGTACTATTTTCTTACTTTTTAGTCTTTAACTAATTTCAAGCATTTCAGATTTAGATTATTTTTTTCATGATTTCGATTTTTTTTAGTATATTTTAGAGTTTGATCATTTTCTCGCTTGTTTTTACTTTATCGTTTTTTTTCCCGATATTTTTAAACTTATAAAATTTTTAACAATTAGTAACAGGAATCGAACCCTCAAATTTTTCGAAACATTATTAGGTCTACAATTTTCATCCAACTAATTTAATTTAAAAACTTGCAATCAATTTACTCTTAGTAGTAACTAACATCATTAACAAATTTTCCCGATTTAAAAAAAATCAACTTATTTAATTTTTTCATGCAAGCAAATTTCGCACTCAAGTTACATTTCATCACTTTATATGCTTTTCAAGAGTTTCATTTTATTTATCACATTTTATTTAATCAACTCTAATAATTCTTTTTTGATTAGTATTTAACTTAGTCATTTCATCGCATAGTATTTTACTTTATTTTATTTTTTTTTTCATACAAGCACTCTTGTTAGAATAAAACAAAATTTTCACGAAGTAGATTCACTTTGACTATTTCATTTTCCCAATAATATTTTATTTTAATTTACCATACTTTACTATTTCACTTACTGCGTTTTACTATTTATCATTCATTACAGCTTTTCCAAAATATTACTTTACAACCAACTAATTTCATTAACAGAATTTTCATTACAATTTATAAATTTCAGTTTTATTTAATTATTTTTACCTACGGTAAAATAAAACACATCACATAAAAATGTTAAACATCAATGAAGAACCCAAGAAATGTTAAAATTATAAGTCGAGTATCAAAACTTCATGTCAGCAAATTTTAAAAATAGACTCACCGAAAAATAACTTCTACTGAAATTCATTTCAAAACTTGGAATCAATTTACTCTTAGCATTGATAAACACTTATCATTAAGAAATTTTCATGGATTTTAAAAATCATCTTAAATAATTTTTTCATGTAAGCAAATTTCGCGCTCAAGTTACCATTTTATCACTACATGTGCTTTTCAAGAGTTTTATTGAATTTATCACATTTTATTTAATTATTTTTTTGAATAATATTTAACTTAGTCATTTTATCGCTTAGCATTTAACTTAATCATTTTCTTGCTTGTTTTTACTTTATCGTTTTTTTTTCCCCGATATTTTTAAACTTAGAAATTTTTCACAATTAGTGACAAGAATCGAACCCACAAATTTTTCGAAACATTCTCAGGTCTACAATTTTCATCCAACTAATTTAATTTAAAAACTTGCAATCAATTTACTCTTAGTAGTAATTAACACTTATCATTAACAAATTTTCACGAATTTTAAAAAATCAACTTATTTAATTTTTTTCAGTCAGCAAATTTCGCACTCAAGTTACATTTCATCACTTTATATGCTTTTCAAGAGTTTCATTTAATTTATCACATTTTATTTAATCAACTCTATTAATTATTTTTTGATTAGTATTTAACTTAGTCATTTTATCGCATAGTATTTTACTTTATTATTATTTTTTTTTTCATACAAGCACTCTTGTTAGAATAAAACAAAATTTTCAACCTTCATGAATTAGAATCACTTTGACTATTTCATTTTCCCAATAATATTTTACTTTAACAACTAATTTCTTTAACAAAATCGATATCATTTATTTTAGTCTTTATCCTTTTCGAACGATACATTCAAATGGTTAGCTATACGTTAAATTAAGAAACTTAATCCAAAATTTGACAAATTAAGTTATAACTAAATACTGAGTAAAAATTAAGTACAAAAGACTAACCTTTTTGGGGTGAAATTCCCTCAAGTACCAGCTATCGCGAAGTTATTTGAAAACAATGAATGAAATTGTAATAAGTGGATTGTTAATTATAACTCAATCTCACAAATTACAACTACACGCATGTTTTATTTGAAATCGCTGCATACGGCTGGCTGCCCATCGTCGATTTGCAGAAGGCATGCCGTGATGTCGGCAAATCAACGCGGCTGTTGAAAAAAAAAAAAAAAAAAAACTACCGTAATCCCAAAGAACTTCGCATCCGTCCACACACACCGATGCGAATTGAGGAAATGACTTTATCAATATTGCTATCTACCCCCTTTACCGATAACAGATAACAAACCCCACGTGCGAATATGATTCACCCCTAGCCTACATTTTTCAAGTGATGTCACTCTTTCTGACCAATTAAAATTAGTTCATGTTTCTCAAATGTCACAGCAAATCTCAATTATAGATCGTCAATAGCCTGATGCCAAGTTTTCCAAACAAAATTTTAGATTTTAATTCGTAGTTTCGAATTAATTTCTTTTTCATTTCAAACTTATAAAAAAAAAAATTCCAACTTGTAAGAATATTTCTTTCAAAAACAGATTTTTGATTCAAAACAGTATATTTTCAAACTTGTAATATTTTTCTACTTAGAAAATGAAATCAAAAATTTTTGTTTTCTTCAATCATATAAAATGTTTTTAAGAAATAATTTCTCAAACTTGTAATATTTTTCCACTAATTAAAAAAAAAATCAAATTTTTTTTTTCAATCATATAAAAATAAATTTTTAATCTTACAACAATAAATTTTTCCGCAAAAATATTTTTTTCAAAACAAAAAAAATAACGACATTTCAACATTTTAAACTGGTTAGAACTTTAATTAGTAACTGGAACATATGTACATTGAAAAATGTGTAAAAAGGATGGCACATTTCAAAAGGTTGAGCAAATACGGCTCATTTCAAAACTCAACATCGACGGCTGACGAACATTCGAAAAAAGGCTACGAGCCAATACAGCAACGCCCTTTTTGTAGGTGTGTGTTGCCAACAATCAATGCCGAAACTATCGAGTGCTCGTGACATTGATAAATAGATTACGATTACAAAATATCTAAATACATATCGAGCCGAAATAAACTGACTTTTTCAGTTCAGTTCCTATCCTTCGTTCGACAAAAATAACGGAATTAGTCGGAACGAAACGGAATTGAAAGAACAAGACTTATGAAATTTAACCAAAAGTTCTCTTCGATTATTAGTTAACTAGAAAATCGCCTGTCAAAATATGACGGGTGAAAATTGCTTCTACATTTGAACGAAGCCATTGCCTGTTTGGTGATATTTTGTTGAAATTTTAAACCTATCTCCAGTGAATGAACCATAAACTCCAGTACATAGCGTTTACTGCTAACCACTTTTTCGTTTGCCTTTCCCTGCATTTTAAACATTACTCAAATATATTATCAAATTATCATGTCGTGGCACCATTGGGAAGGAATCGACTATATTTACTGGTCTACTTTATTAGTCTACTAGTGGTACCCGCACGGCTTTGCCGGTAGTAGAACATTAAAAGGTCTTTTGATTCGCCTGTACATTTACAAATAATGTATGGTAAATTTCTCGCCAATTGGCTTGCCCATGTTACGGTTCCACGTTATGATAACTTGGTAATTTACTCGTCCATCTTATGATAATTTTGCTCGGGAAAATGTTCTAAAAATTGAAATAGAAAAGGAACAAAATCGAAGTGTCAAAAAATCACTTCAGGGTGCACACCTCCATGCTACAAACTAACTTGGAGCCAAATTTCATGAAAATCGGCCAAACGGTCTGGGGGTTACGCGCGTCACAGAGATCCAGATATCCTGACAGAGAGAGGTCCAGACTTTCAGCTTTATTATTAGTAAAGAGATTATTTTAGACTACTATTATTGGTATTACTGCTATAGGAGTGGCGCGAGTTTCATTGCAGATGATATCAGGAGTGTTACTCGATCATTGGCTATTATATGCTTCCTGCCAAAAGTAAAACTAAAACAACGCTGCAAACATCCAGTAGAAGTACAATTTCTCAGCGCACATGGACCATTTCCATCGTATCTACACAGATTTAAGTTAATTAGCTCACCATTATGTGTATGCAGTCAACCTGGAACTCCTGAACATTACATATTCAACTGTCCTCTAACCAGCTCTTTCCATTGCACTTACAATTCCAACTTTTCTTTCTCCAAAAATATTTCACACATTCTTTCTCATCCAGTAACACCCAAGAATATCCATAAAATAATGTCGCTTCTCATTTCTCAAGCAGATGACTTTAAATATCCAGCCTAAAAACTTTCAAAACTGCTTGTTTACGTTGTATTTACCAGCCATCCCAGTCTTATTTAGCTTCTTCACTTGTATATTAGTTCTTTTTACTTAGTTCTTCTTATTGTTTGTTATCTTATTATTGTTATTGGTTTTTGTAATTATCAAAATTGTTCCAGCGAGTGTCGCTCGTGATCTGTTATGTTCCCCCCAGTCACCACATCCGGTTAAACCCTCACCGGGGTTGGTACGGTGGTGATTGGTGGGTTTTAAATAAATAAATAAATAAATAAATGACCTCTCAAAATGTAAAATATCACCTCAAAAACCAGGAGAAATGGCCGCCGTAGACTCCTCCTTCCAATTCGAAGTTCCATTCTTATGAAATAAACACGAGAAAAGCCCATTTGTTTGGAATTTTCAGTTTTTATTTACGTAACATCAGTCCACCCTGAAATTTTTTTTCAATTAATCGTTAATTTTAAGCTTTGAAAAGTGAGGGAGCAGGGGCCCTTTACTTCTGAAAGTGAGGAGGCTAAATTTTATTTAGTTAGAAGTATTTATGTCTTATTTAGAACTATACTTTTAAATATTAGTTGAGCATTTTTTTTTTCAAACTGGTATTTACCTACTTGTAGTACAGTCGAGTCCTGACTTACACGAATGCGTTACAAAGATGCGTTCCGAGACTCCTTGCGTAAGTCGAAGTTTCGCGTTGTAGAAAAATGTACGTGTACAATTTTTGTAGGAACATACCAACTTTTCTTTTAGACACTGTTAAAATCTCTTAAACTGTTTTAAAGCATTTTGCAACTATACATTGCAGTTTTTTTTCCCTAAAAAGCTGAACTTACACTGTTTTTAAAAAAATTAACTAAGCTGTTTTATTTAACATAAAATACTTTAAAATGCACAAAATGAATGATCGGAGGGAAAGACATGAAATAAAATAATACGGCACGCACATTATGTAGTAATAATAAAAGCTGCACTGTAATAGTACTGTACAGTAGATACAGTAAAAATATTCATGAGTTGATAAATAAAGATGGTGATGATTTATGCACCATCATCAGATCGTTATTCTTTTTTAATACATTGTTAAATACGTTTGCTTCGCATTTTCTTTTATAACGTTTCCATTTATGCAACAGCCTCTCTTCCTGATCTCTTTAATCCACAGTACAAGAGCAGCTTCCATTTTTATAATACATATTTGCTTTGCTTAGACACAACTCTGCAAGCTTCAATATTGAAACTAAGTTCTGAACTTTAACGGATATCTTTTTGTTTTGAGTTTTAATTGTACGTATGGAAGTCGTGCTATCGTCGACGTTTTGTAGTTGTTCAAACATATCGAGAATTTCAATTTTTTTTTTTTTTTTTGACTGAAACTTCCTTTTTCTTCCCATCTTCAAACTGTGAATGAAACAGACCACTAAGGTGTCATTATATTTCATCAACTTTAATAATTAGAATGAAAAAAAAAGAAAGGAAGATGCTGAGTGGTTGATGCACTAAACTTTCGCTGTCAGTGATGCTAAAGAGATGTAATAACGTTTAACGAAATCAATATTTATTATCCAATAACAAAGCCGATACTTCCTTCAAAAAAAAAAAAATCGTGTTGTCGACGAGGAATTCGTGTTAGCTCTAAAATTCGTTACTCGAGAAAAATTCGCGTTATAGCCCTTTCGCGTAAGTCAAATCGCGTTGTAGCGGGAGTCCACTGAACTCTGCCGACGATATAATATGCATATACTTATACCTATATACCTTTCTTAACGTAGGGCTTTATTCGTTTGCCTTACTAACGAAATATAATCTTCTGATTTTAGAAAAACATGCTGAAGTACCGGAAGCTTTTAACGAACACTAGACGGCCAGACGTCTTCATTAAAGAGCTTAAGGTAAGCAATTTTGTTATTTGACTGGAAATATTTGAGATTTTTAAAGATTTTAGTGGTATATGTAACTACGCTCGAAGTTCATGATTTTTATTTTGAGCTTGTTGTTTGGGTAAGCTAAATTGGTTTGGTTTTAAGTTTCCTTATAGGTTTAGTAAAAACAAGTTTCGCAAAGTTCCGTTTATACACCGAAGAGAAGAAAATTTGTAGGAATTGTCAACATGCAAAAAATTTGTATGTTGAATATTAGATTTCAAATTTGTATGAAGCCTGATGTAATAGTCATTTCCTGCATTCGGCCATTTTTATTTCAAAATATATAAATATAGTGTTTTTGAAAATTCAGATTTGAATTAGTAAGTTTAAATAAACCCAAGTACGACAGACAGAAAAAGAAAAGTTTTCTTTCTTTTGGATGTGAATTTATTCTTTGCAAATGTTTTAGACATCAAAGTAAATTTTCCGGAGAATCTTTATCTTTTCTTTACTAACAATAAAGCTGAAAGTCCCTCTGTCTGTCAGGATCTCTGTCTGTCAAGATCTTTGTCCGGATCTCTGTGACGCGCATAGCGCCTAGACCGTTCGGCCGATTTTCATGAAATTTGGCACAAAGTTAGTTTGTAGCATGGGGGTGTGCACCTCGAAGCGGTTTTTCGAATGGTGGTTCTTTTTCTATTCCAATTTTAAGAACAAAATTCTCATAAGATGGACAAGTAAGTTACGAAATTATCATTACGTGGAACCGTAACATGGGCAAAAACCAATTGGCGAGAAAATTCACCATACATTGTTTGTAAATATACAGTCGAACCAAAAGACCTTTTAATTTTTCTATTACGGGCAAAGCCGTGCGGGTACCACTAGTAGTACATAAAAGATTTATTTATTTATTTATTTATTTATTTTTTTGATGATGTTTGACAAAATGACTTTTTGATGAAAACGGCTGCCTCCGAAGTTTTAATGTTTGTAGAGTATTTTTAAGATGGTGAATTCAAAATTGAAGGCAGAAAGCTCATTTCACGTATGTACCAGAGTTGCGCAAATTTTAATTGCATGTACAATTAAAGATTAACAATTGATTAATTTGTAACCATAACAACTAACAATTGATCAATTGTAATTGTGGAAAATTGCAATTAACGATTAACTAATTGCTAATTGTAGTTTACTACAGTTAACAATTAATTAATTGTTAGTTGTAGTTTGCTACAATTAACAATTGTCAATTGTTTTGTGAGTTTTAATTCAAACTAACTCTTAAAAAAATTACTGGTTTTGTATAATATACTGTACAGGCGCAGGTCTACCTGGTACTTGGACGCTGGACGGATACCATATTATTATCTATTTAAATACACATGTTAGCAACTAATAAAAGATCAATGCTCAACAGTAACTTTATTATGAGCAATCAATTATTTACTGCAGCATATGACTTTTCTCAAAAAATCTTATGGTTCCAGCGAAATTTCCTCAGAAAAGGTATATTTCAATTAAAAATTCTTACATTCTAATTTATTTCAACTAAAAACTTTTTTTTAATAGTTTTTAAAATTATTTTTTTTACTAATAAAAGCTAAATAACATCTGAGAGAAATTTCAGAAATGTATCTTAATTATGTACATGATTAAAAAAAAAAATTGTAACAGAACGAAGAAAAAGCTAGCCTAGACGAGACTAGTTCACGCGGCGAGCAAGCAATCAGCACTGAATGAAAATACAATATTGAATAATACTTATGACTCTTTACCCTGCGCTGTACCTATTGACACAAAGTTAATTGTTAGTTTTAATTGTTTCATAAGACAATTTAAAAAATTAATTGCAATTATTTTAATTGTGAGAAACGATTAAAGTACATTAATCCAATTAAATTAATTGCAAAGTGCAATTAATAGTTTAATTGCAATTGATTTAATTGCAATTACTTTTTTAATCAATTAACAAGGCAATTGAAAAAATAATTGATTAATGCCCAACGCTGGTATGAACTAGGCATATTAACGACAAAGTTGTATATTTTAATGACGAAAATAGATTATAAAAAACGAGTAAATTGAACAACACCCGTAATCCGCTTTTTAATCGTTACCAAAAACAACGAAAAATAATAGTAACTACAGTATTTCTTCGATTTATAACGTTACCCGATTTAACGGTTTCCTCAATTTAAGAATGCATTTCATTGGTCCGGATTTGACTGCATTGAATGTCTATGCTCCTTGATTTAACGATTTCCTTAATTTTATGAAACACGTGTCTGCAGTAATCTGCAGTTTCTGCTTTTTGACGTTGTTATTTCTTACTAGTGATACCCGCACGGCTTTGCCCTTAGTAGAAAATTAAAAGGTTTTTTGGTTCGCCTGTATATTTACAAATAATGTATGGTGAATTTTCTCGCCAATTGGCTTGTACCCATGTTACGGTTCCATGTTATGATAATTTCGTATCTCGCCAATTGGCTTGTGCCCATGTTACGGTTCCACGTTATGATAATTACGCAATTTACTCGTCCATCTCACGATAATTTTGTTCTTAAAATTGGAATAGAAAAAGAACCACATCGAATTTTCGAAAAATCGCTTCGAGGTGCACACCCCCATGCTACAAACTAACTTTGTGCCAAATTTCATGAAAATCGGCCGAACGGTCCTAGGCGCTATGCGCGTCAAAGAGATCCAGACATCCTACAAACATCCTCCAGACAGAGAGACTTTGAGTTTTATTATTAGTAAAGATTTTACTTTTTAGCTCAAAGGTAGTTATTTAACTTATAATATCTATTGTTTGGATAAAGTTAATTATTAGTAATACAAAAAAATAGCTTCGGAGGGAATTAGTTTTGTTACGATGCTTCGAATAAAGAAGTTATTTTTGACTGCTTTGAGCTCATCAATAGCTTTATCAGAATCTGTACAGGCAGTGGGAGACTCTCCACGAAAAGTTTGCCTAATCGCTCCATAGAACAACGATCACATGTAGCTACATTTTTCTCAATATTGTGCAGTCAAATCACTTTTTAATTGGTCCTGATTAGCCGCCATATCACTTTTCACCAGTCTCGATTGAGAAGTTGTACTGAGAGTGTATTAGCTCTGTTTATTGCGAAACATTTCGCTGTGTTATTTTTCGTATTTGGATGTAAATACGTGTGTAATCGTTGAGTTTACGGTGTCGATTGATATTTGCTTAATTGCTGATGATTAATTTAGCAGTTGTTGACGATCTTTCCTGCACATAGTGTAAATAAAGCTCCCGTGTTTTTATCAAGAACTGTGTCGTCATTTCAAGAAAGTTGGAAGTCGCACCGGATCCGTAAAAATATTCAAGTAATCTTTCATTTCCATCCAGTCCACATCAACAAAGATTAAACTCTCAGAAATTTGCACGCAATGAGATTTTAGGCTGCTAGCCTCGGCAAAAAGTAGCCCAATTGGATATTTTTCACGCAATCCTGCAGCACTGTGAGCATCAAGGAGCATTATTGTAAATAAATTATTCCCTTCATACAAACTGATAAGCGATGTGTTAAAGTGAAAATAGAAAGCTTTTTTTTTCTTATTTTGGTTTCATTTTTATGTGTAAAATTAAAAAGAAACTTTCGCAAAAAACTTCGACTTAAAGCGAGTACAGTCGAGGCATAGAGACAACTTGGGAACGAATGAAAACTTTGAGATAAAGGAATATTAGAGTTTTAAGCTTCGAGTTATCGAGAACTGACTGTAAAAGGTCTAAAAAGCCGAAATTTTTAGAATATATAAGAGATATAAGCGAGATATTTAAGATTTCACTCGAGAAGGCGATTTCGCCATCTACATGTGGCAGGATATTTATCTGCAAAGCATGTGAAAGATGTCTCCCATCACTCCCCGAAGTTCGCTACATTTGGCGACTTTTCTTAAAACGTCGATAAACCTCATATTTCGGTAACGGGGACACGAGGGCAAATAATTAATGCATCCATCGCCATTATTACTTATGCCTCTTTATTTAGATACTAGAAAATCGCCCCTCAAGGTATGACGGCTGAAAATTGCTTCTACATCTGAACGAAACAATCGATTGGTGATATTTTGATAGTTGAAATTTTTACCCTAACTCCAGAGGATTAACCCTAAACTCCAGTAGTTAGCGTTCATTGTTGACCACTTTTTCGTTTCTTTATTCCCCTGAATTGACAGTCTTACCAGTAAAACAATTAAGTGACCAGATCCAGTTCAGCCTTTTCACAATAAATCCTTTCCCTCCATGTTAAACATTACCAAAACATATAATCAAATTATCATGCCATAGCGCGAGTTTCATTGTTGATGACGTCAAGAGCGTTACTCGATCACTGGCTATATGATGATTTCACATTATGACGCTCTCAAGTGGTTTCGAAACAGATGTTTGCTCAATACAGTTATCATTCCAGCAAGAGTATTTTTTATCATAATTTTCGTTTAAAGGTTTTTTTCCTATAAATGTAAAAGCTGTCAGAACCTAGTATTTTAATATTCATAACTTAAAGATACTATGAATTTAAAACTAATTTTCGAAAACTATAAGTAATGAAGCAAAAAACAAAAAATAGTTAATGTTTTTTGAAGTACTGAAAACAAGAAAATTCCTTCAAGTAGTGCAGCGTAAACATTTGAAATTGTTATTGAGGATTACTTTTTGAAAAATGTTTAATTCAAGGAAAGGAGTCAGTTTAAATCCTCATTTGCACAAAAGAGCATTATAGCTTCATTCTAATTAACGAAGGCTTGTTTTTAAAAATGTTTGATTCATAGAAAAGATTCCAGCTTTAAATCCTCGTGTGCCCAAGAGGACGTCCTATCTTCATTCTAATAAACGAAGACTTTTAATCGTTGGAAATATTTCTGAATATTGTTTAATTAGCTATCAAATTGACTGGATGTCTTTTGCAAGCTATCATTAGCTAACATAGACGAATCGATGTTGAAATTTGAGAGGGAAACTATTAAGATGCTTTTCTACGCTTAAATTATTTTAAACTAGCTGCGTCGCCCGACTTTACACGGTCTACCTCGAAAATAAAAATTATGTCTAATGACGCGTGCTCAACAATGAGGATTGAACAAAAAACATCTATAAAATTCCCCGACAAATTGCGGAAAAATAACCAAAAAGGAAAAATTTTAAATCACCCGTTACAGGAAAAGCCTCAAAACAAAAGCCAGAATTTTATTTGTTCATGTTCGAGAACAAAAATGGCAGCATCTCAATGATTTCTTCTTTCTTCTTAATGATTTTCTTCACGCTAAAAATTTAAATAAAAGAATCGTTGAACAATGGGTTTGTAATTGAAGGCTTACCTACATTTAAGCGTGAAATTAGCTGAAAACAGCTATAATTCATGTTCTAATTAACTTGGAACATTGGAAATTTTTTTTATCTGATGCAGAAAAAAATCAAGAGTTTCTATATGTATTATTTTTATGCTAATTTTGGCGAGCATTGTTTCGCTCTCATACTATAGAAAAACGCAATTTTTGGGTTCTAAAAATTAAATTTGAACTGCTCGGTACTTTTTTGGTATTCGAAATATATATATATATATATATATATATATATATATATATATATATATATATATATATATATATATATATATATATATATATATATATATATATATATATATATGTATGTATATATATATACGTATATATATATACATATATATATATGTATATATATATGTATATATATATATATATATATATATATATATATATATATATATATATATTATATATATATATATATATATATATATATATATATATATATACATATAGTCTCTGTTTTATTTATATAGATATCCGAAAAACAGGGCCGTATTTTAAGAGGTGGGTTTCAAACTCACCGAGTGAGTGTTCAAACTCCTTCCGATATTTTTAAAAATTATTCGGAAAAAAAAATTCTTTGTAACCTTTTCTGCTGATAAAATTAGTATTACTATTTTATTTTTTATTTGTTTATTTATTTTTTAATTTCACTTGAAAAATGAAATCAGTATTATTAAAGAATTCTAAAATATGTGTTTTATCTGCAGTATTCATTTCTAGTGTAGTTATTGCGAATATCCTTTCGCACGAAACAATACTGCGTTTTCCTTCGCATTTTGAATGCCTGACGCTAGCAAATGCATCACAATTCTTTTAATGTGAATTTGCTAAACTCGATATTATTCTGGCGTTATAACATATCTTATAACTGCCAAAAATATGAATTTAATAAGTTGTATCACTTCGAATTTCCATATATGAGTACATGCATCTATTATTCTTTTAGTTGTTAAAAATACATCGAATATTTAACAGGGGTTAAGCAGTGGCGTACCTAGCATGGGTAACATCCGGGGCGATGATTTGTGATGTTATTCCACCCCCTACAAATGCAAAAAAAAAAAAAAAAAAAAGGTTATGTATTCTATGCAAACATGAAATACATACAGTTTTCAGAAACAACTGCATTTATGTTTTCACGAAATTTTAAGTGGGCTACTGTGCAAAAGACAAATAAAAACTGAACCTTTTCCATATAATTTGCCCTAGACGCAAATGTGCAGGCCGTCGATGGGTTAAAAAGATAAGAATGTGTATGAAATTGATGGCTCTTTGAATATTTCAAACGCGTATCTCAAACACTAAGGAAGATAATGGGTTTTAGTTTTTTTTTTTTTTTTTTTTGTAAGAAGTCGCTATTAGGTCTAAGTATTGACAATATGAATCTCGCCCTGCGTAGTGAAGGTTGCCGTCAATGAACCACATAACTGTTTTCGATTTTTAGAAAGGAAATCCAGCTCAAATTTCACGTTAATTATAGGAACAATTTCTCAGTATATTTCTCTTTGAAAAATAATATTCACTTTCATGATAAATATACACAATAAAGAATGAACATTTAAAAATATTTTTTTTTTTTGTTTTTTTTTTGCATGTGGTGCATTCATGGCAACCGGTTGCTATGGATGGACCATCCAGTTTCCATCGATGCACCACATTCTCAAACTAAAAAATTAATGCGTAACCTACAAATATTTATAACAGGTGATCAATAATCACTAAAAATAACAATATGTTATAGAAAAATAGATTTATGTTCTAAAATTTTTTATTTTTGAATAAGAAGAACATAAAAAAACCCCAGCACTCGCACAACCCACAGCTGTTGTCATCACACCTCGTTCACCACTTGATATTTTCCCAACCTTTGCAACACTGTTCTTAGCTAATATCTTTTTAACCTCTTTTGAACAGTTGATAATTTTGTTAAATCGATTTTTGAACTTATCGTTCGACGCAAGATTGTACTTGATCTCTAAAATGTCAGAGAACGTATTGACCATTTTAATACTGAAACCAGAAGATAAGTCTTAATCTACCAGATAATAGTACTAACAGACTTTTTGTCTTAATAAATCTGCGGGACATGTTATTTTTCTCAGCCTCTTGAAATGCCAATTCCCCCAATTTTTCGGAAGTAAATCCAAAAACGTCTTTTCTAGTTTCAAAATATGATTCACTAATCATATTCCTATTTCGGAGGGTTTATCTTCTAATTTTGTAACAAGTGACTAAGGTAACAACAAACCGTTTTTATCTTCCATTAAATTTGCTTTCAGGACTTTGGCAGACTTCGTTACGGTCAATGACACTAATTCTGTATGCTACTGTAGCACGTTACATGCTCTCACTTGTCCACTGGCCATGTTTTACTAATTTTTGCATTTTTCTGATATAGCAAAAGTATTTGAAACTATTATTATTTTTGAATTTTTTAATCAGTTTTATAAAAAAATTTGACTTGAAATTATAATAAAATATAAGAATTTTATAAATTACTGAGATTATTTTTTTTATTATCGTATTTATTTTAAAACAATTGAGCAATTTTCAAAGGTAAACTGATCTGAAGTTGCTACAATATGTTTGATTTCTCATGAATGAACCACTTTGCCAGGTAGTCCATTCGTGAAAACCTCCAACGGTTCAATGATAGCAACTACGTCATTTTGAATATTCTTATAGGTGTTACTGCTGTAACGAATTATTATGAAACATGATGTATGGGGAATTTTACTTGAAACGGCACTCTTTTAAATCAATGTTCACGTTTAATTGATCAGTGATATTCAAAGCATGTTATAGCTAAATGAAAATCTCAATAATAAGTAAGATAATGCTAGAAATCTTTTCTGACCGATTAACAATGTGATGAAATAATTTTAGCTACTTGACGACTCTACAGTAGACTGTTTTCAGACAAAGGAAAGTACTAAAACTGATTACGCGGCAAACTCTGGTACGGGAAATATCTTTGCGGTCTAGTCATGGGACGGGTTCATACACGGCAATCTTCCCCTATAGTATTCACTCCATGATGTGGGGAGGGAAAATGGGGGGTCCGGGGTGTTTTCCCCTGGAAAATTTTCAAATTCGTAGTCTCAAAAATGTATTTTAGCTTCATATTTTTCAAAAACCTGCAATTCCACTTTGGGCGTCACCCGCCAGCCGGGTGTCACCCGGGCGGACCGTACCCCCGAAGCGACGCCACTGGGTTAAGTTATGTAGTATACACATCAGATTTCTTTCCTTTATCTTTACTAATAATAAAGCTCAATGTCTGGATGTCTAGATGTCCGGATGTCTGTGACGCGCATAGCGCCTAGACCGTTCGGCCGATTTTCATGAAATTTGGCACAAAGTTAGTTTTGTAGCATGGGGGTGTGCACCTCGAAGCGATTTTTCGAAAATTCGATTTTGTTCTTTTTCTATTAAAATTTTAAGCCCATTTTTCACAGAAATTTAATAAAATGGGAAATAATTTGTTCTGAAAATTTTCTTTCTTTATCTTTCTTTTCTTTACTTCTTTATCTTTCTTCTTTTCTTTTCTTTTTAAATAACAAACCTGAAAGTCTCTCTGTATGGATGTTTGGATCTCTGTGACGCGCATAGCGCCTAGACCGTTCGGCCAATTTTCATGAAATTTGGCACAGGGTTAGTTTGTAGCATGGGGGTGTGCACCTCGAAGCGATTTTTCGAAAATTCGATTTTGTTCTTTTTCTATTCCAATTTTAAGCCCATTTTTCACAAAAATTTAATAAAATGGGAAATAATTTGTTCTGAAAATTTTCTTTCTTTATCTTTCTTTTCTTTACTTCTTTATCTTTCTTCTTTTCTTTTCTTTTTAAATAACAAACCTGAAAGTCTCTCTGTGTGGATGTTTGGATCTCTGTGACGCGCATAGCGCCTAGACCGTTCGGCCAATTTTCATGAAATTTGGCACAGGGTTAGTTTGTAGCATGGGGGTGTGCACCTCGAAGCAATTTTTCGAAAATTCGATGTGGTTCTTTTTCTATTTCAATTTTAAGAACAAAAATATCATAAAATGGATGAGTAAATTACGAAATTATCATAGCGTGGAACCGTAACATGGGCACAAGCCAATTGGCGAGAAAATTCACCATACATTATTTGTAAATACAGGCGAACCAAAAGACCTTTTAATTTTTCTATTACGGGCGAAGCCGTGCGGGTACCACTAGTTTAATATATAGGCCATTTTTTTAGATTTGATGATGTTAATGCCCTTAAAGAAGAACCCCCTCATTTAAATAACCTATTGAAACAAAAATCAAATGAAATAAAATTTAACTGATCATTTAGATTTCACGGAAATTTATTTGGTAAAACCCTCCCTGAAAAAAAGTCTGGCTACGGCCCTGACAAAAAATATTCGTTTAATTAAATTACAGAACTTGAAATAAATAAAATGGTCATTTTTTTTTTTTCGTTTTTCTGTTGAAACACAAGTTTATAAAAATAATGTTTTGAATTCTTAGAAGAAATTAAACTACTAAAACTCGTTAAAATGTGACATACTTTTTAATGGAAAAGTTATTCGTACTGAAAAGCCTTGAATGGCTGTCTAGATATTTTCATTTTTAAGTGCAATTAAAAATGAAAAGTTTTCATGACGTGGCTTACTTTTCTTGAAAGGGAAACGCTGGAAGCTTGGAAATTATTTATTTCGTTACTTTTATTTATTTAGCACATAAAATCTCTTTGAATCAATAAATGTTTACTTTTCTGGTAAGAGCATAATTTTGTATTTATAAAGCTGCATAAATGGAAGGAAAAAGCTTTTAAAAAATACTATATTTTTATCCTGAATTTTTAAAAACACTTTTCTCTCAATTACAGTTACATAAAATCGAAATAGCTGCTCGTATGTTTTGCATTAAATAGTTGAGGTTAAGGTTAATATTTAAAATTTTCAGTGAGTACTATTGCATAAAAAAACAATTTATCGAGTTAGTTTTGCCTGGAGCTTAAATTTGTTTGCGTGGGAAGTATAATTTAGATTAAGTTATTTTTAACACTTAAATTTGTTAATTTTACTCTAGCGTTACACCCTAAATTGTTACACTGACACTATTCACACAACTTAATTTTTAAATTAAACATTTAAAAACGCTTCATTTTATTTTTGAGCAATCACGATTGCTTATTGTTCTCATTTGACTGTTTTGATGTCCTTTGATTTTATTTTCCTTCCGCCACCCTCTTCAGAATCACCGTCGACCGGGTCCTCACGATGCTGCTCCTATAGCGAAAGCCGTCTCCAGGTTGCATCCATGTCCTACACACACGCGCATACATACACAACTACACACACACACAGACACACACACACACATACACACACTTACACCAAGATACACAAACACGTACACACAACTACCCACACATCCATGCCTGCACACAGACACAAACACATATGCCTACACACACATACACATACCCCCCCCCCACACACACATTCATATACACAACTATCCACACACTTATGCCAGCACACAGACACAAACACACATGCCTACACACACATACACATACCCCCTACACAAAAACACACATACCCCCACACGCAAACACACACGCCTACATACACACACTCGAGATTGCGAAAAACATAATTTGAATTCAAGATGTCAAAATTCAAATTAATGTTTTTATTATACTTGATTTATTTATTTATTTTTTTTTTTCACAAAAGAAGGGACGAGGGTTTAAAAATTAGGGGTTTTAAAAGAAATATTACACGATACAAATTAGTATTGCTTGTTTTTATCAAACATAATATAAATGTCGGTGTTTTTTCGGAAGGGGGGGGGGGGGTCAAAGCGTTTAAAAACTAAGGTTCATTTTTTGTGTTCATATGTAGTATTGTTAACTCCTATTTTCTCACGTTAAAACGAAAATTATTAAACGATCTTTCTGCTGTCATCACAAATATTATTTTTATTATTATTGATCGTTTTCTAATGAATTTCTTTAGACGATTTGTAAACAGTTTATGTCCTTTTTAAGGAAGACATTAAAAAGAAAATGAACAGTAGTTTACTTTGTGTTGATATGATAGTTTGCATTCTTGATTAATTTAGCAGTTGCTCTTAAACCATAGGTAACTCAGTCTATTTTATTTATTTATTTATTTGTTCTGATATCCATGGATTTTCCCGTGGACTTGGTTAGTGATTGGAATTTTTATCAAAATAGTTTTGACGTATTTATTCTTACACATTGCTCTATTTTTTCTTTCAGGGCCTAGTAGAGATGACCCTTACTACATCCCTACAAGATGACTGCATTTATAATTCTCCTTTAGAAATCATCTCCGAAATATTACAAGAAGTAAGATTTTTTTCTTATCTTTTTCTTAACTTCAACGTTACACAGGATTCTCACAATTCTTCTTCTTTTTTTTTTTTTTAATTGCCGAAGATCTTAATTTTGTTAGAAAGCTGTTTTTTCCCTCAGGAAAGTTTGTATTTAAACTGATATTATAATTCGAGCCCAACTATAGCTAAAAGTTACGTCATTTTTCTCCAGTTTTAGACGGGGAGAGGTCATTGAGTGTCTATGAAAGACTTTTAGTTCCTCGAAACGTTGAATATAGGAAGTAGTATTCCAAATGCTTTAGGACTTTATTATACGACTAGCTGCGTTGCCCGGCTTTGCCCGGTCTACCTTAAAAAAAAAAAAAAAAAAAAAAAAAAAAAAAAAAAAAAAACTGTGTCAAGTGAAGTATCTTCAAACACCAGGATTAAATGAAAAAAAAAAAAACCATCATGCAAAATTTTCTCGCCAAACAATGACGACGTATACTAAAATACTTTTAAGAAATTAAAATAAAATGAGAAAGATGGATTTAAAAGGCGTAACCATGGAAACAAAAAAAAAAAAAAAAAAATAAGTTTAAGAATTGAAAATGAGAAAGATGAAAATAAACAATGGATTCAAAAAGCGTTACCGTGGAAACGGAAAATAAAATGGTTAAAAACTTGTATAGAGAACAGATTTTTGAACTTCATTTAATTCGCTTGTAACTTTTTTTCTAATAGAGATAGAGGGTTACACTTTCGACCTTAGGTCGAGTTAGATCTGGAGTAAAAAAAGCAGCTGTTTCCAATGCTGTCAAAAAGAAAACTGGGACAATTCCTTCACTTTTTATGGATGGATTTAATGAAGAAAGTAGTGCCTAAATTTCAGCTAAGCCTTAAGTAATTCGAGCTAAAAACGTAAAAAACTCCCGCCGCAATTAAGTTAGAGCATTGGAACGAATTGCGTAGAACGCGGAAAATTCTTCCCTTCCCAACGATACATAATATTGCTATTTGAGAGTAATTTTTCACCCTCCCCCCCATATTCGGGAATTTATATGAAAATTGGGCCTAAATTGGAATTAAAAAAATGGAATAAAAAAAGAACTATGCATCAAATTGTCGAACTGGTCTGCAAACCTTCTCATGACTAAAAGGAACAAACTGTGAAAATTTCAGCAAAATCGGCCGGGTAGTTCTCGAGTTTTACGAGTTCAAGCACACAGACCCTTTTTGGAGACTTCATTTTATACTATGTAGAGATGAAACGTTGAATTCGTTATAGGAAGTAGTATTCCAAATGCTTTAGGACTTTATTCTACAATTTATGGGACATATTTCTCGACTGATGTGTGAGTAAACAGGTTTATCTGGTAGATCCTATTTCTTATCATTAGCAGTCGGGGAAATTTTTCCATGAATATGCCATTATATTTATATTACTTATTTGTAGAGTATGTGTAGGCGGATTACTATCGTAGAATGTTAAAATAATAACAAATACTGTTTTCATTGCTGAATCCTATTCGAATTGAGGTAAGAAGAGCACAAAACGGGGAGAGGGAGGGCAGCACAAATAGTCATTTCAACGATGCAGTAATGCCCTTTATTAGTGAATTAGCGGCATCCGCACGGCTTTGCCCGTAGTAGTCAATCAAAAGGTCATTTGGTTCGCCTGTATATTTACAAATAACGGATGGTTAATTTCTCGCCAATTGGCCATGTTCATTCGCTATTCCAACGTTACGGTTCCACGTCATGATAATTTCGTAATTTACCCGTCCATCTTATGATAATGTTTGTTCTTAAAATTGGAATAGAAAAAGAACCACATCGAATTTTCGAAAAATCGCTTCAAGGTGCACACCCCCATGCTACAAACTAACTTTGTACCAAATTTCATGAAAATTGGCCGAACGGTCTAGGCGCTATGCGCGTCACAGAGATCCAGACAGACTTTCAGCTTTATTATTAGTAGAGATAGAGAAGAAAACCTCAACACACAAGAGCAAAAAATAGTGAGCATGACAGCAATGGTGACAATGTTGTGTCACAGGGGTGCCCCAAAAATGACTGATGGATTTTAAAAATCAATAAAAGAAAAACGGCTCGAGATAGAAATGTACCGTTTGCTGCTCTGCGCTTTGGAACCAAGGAAATGTTATTCTACCAATTTGCACATTTGGTTATCGTTTCTGGCAACAAGTGGCGCTGTATGAAAATCTTGCAAAAACTGATACCAAAAAAAAAAAATATATATATATATATATATATATATATATATATATATATATATATATATATATATATATATATATATATAAGAATAAAATTAATTTGAATTCTGAAACTTTGAATTCAAATTATGTTTTTCGCAATCACGACTGAACCCTACTTATTGGAGTTAATTTCTAGAAACGGCTCCCCTAGTTCCCCAAGCCTGCCTCTCCTCCTGGACGGTTACGTGCGTATAGTTGTGTGTGCAGGCGCACGTGCGTGCGTGTATAGGCTTGTGTGTGCGCGTAGACCTGTGTGTATGCACTTAGGCGTGTGTGTGTGGTGTGTGTATGTGCGTAACGATGCGTGTGTGTGGGCGTGTATGTTTGTGAGCGTGTGTGTGTGTGTGTAGGACATGGACGCCACCGACCAGGAGAAGCGGCTAAAAGAAGATAGTGCTCAGGACCGGAGGCCGGTGGGGCTGCAGAGGCCGCCCCTGGTCCAAACTGAAAAAGGAACCACAACGCCAAGGATCGTTAAATGAGAACAATAAGCAATCGTGATTGCTCAATAAAAAGTCAACGGCGTTCACAATTTTAACAAAAACTAATTTCAGATTGCTTTAAAAAGTACCGAATGAAGATGTCACTTATTCAATTTCTCTGCAGTTCTCGTATACCTGCAATGCCACATGTTGTTGAAAATAGAAACTAAATATGCAAATTGCTGGTATAAAATTCCCTGGGTTGCCAATCGTAGCGCTGTAAACGATACATATCGATCTCCTGGTGACTATAGTTGAATCAAAGAAACCTGCATTATTTAAAAATAGCGGAAATATTTTAACTTGAAATTACTATCACTTTTTATTGTTTTTATCAACAATTAAAAACAACTACGTCACTTCCGTCAGAAAAAAAGTTTTCCGGTCAGAATTTCAAAGCCCTCACATAAAAAGTTTCACTTCAATAAAGGTCATGATTTTATGATTCATCCCAAACTTTTGGTTGCTTTCAAAATGTTGAACTTGTTTTTATTTATATATTTATTTCATTCTTTTTTTTTTTTTGAAGAAAGGATAATCTGAGCTAGAAATCGATAGAAACTTTATGAATAACAAAAATATTGCTCGCTTTACAGGGTTTGCTCCTCAAAAACTAGTTATGATCTCAAAGGATTAACATTGTACCACCCAAATTTTCTGTTTTGTTCCCCTCTAAATCCGGGTTATTGTTAAGTCAAGGCTCGTTATAAACGAATTCAACTGTATTTCTGATTTTCTCGTTAAGTCCGAGTTATCGTTAATTCAGGAAACTTTTTCCGATTTTCTCATTAAAGCCGGGTCATCGTTAATTCAGGGCACGTTATAAGCGAATTCGATTGTATTTCTGATTTTCTCGTTAATTCCGGGTTATCGTTAATTCAGGGAGCATTATAAGCGAGTTCGACTGTATTTCTGATTCTCTCGTTAAGACCAAGTTCTCGTTAAATCAGTGATCGCTATAAAAGTGAGTTCGACTGCATCTTATTTATTGCAACCTATGTTTGTCTGCTTCAGAGCTGCAGGAATGATCTGAGCGATAAATAACCACATTTCTCCCTTCTGGGATTACTGCTCTCTCTTTACTCAAGGACCGTATTGTTGACATTTTTTTATTTTTCTTTCTCTTCACGAAAAAAAAAATGCAAATGTTTATTCTTGCTTTCCCTCTTCAAACCTTGAAGATTGAAGAAGACATCAATTCTGCTTTTCATTCGTAAAAATTGCAATTGCAAATAAGGAAAATCTAGGCCAACTCTATAAACTAGGAATGGAGATCTAGAAAGAAAATGTTTATTTCTAACCAAAAAAAATATCATCTTGCTTTATGAAAGAAAAATAATTGTGTATCCACAAATAAAATCCTTCATATCGAGGTGAAAAACTAATCTTTGGTTCAACGACCCAGGAATAGTTTAATGCTTGCTGAATCATTGTTTGGTTTCTTTTTATTTGTTGCAAAAGAGCATTTATGTTTTGGACACTGCGAAGAAGAAATTTATTTCGCTATGAATTACAAATGAATCTTTCCAGTTTTTTTGTATTTCTCTTGGTGTCCTACTTGTGAAAGAAAGTGAGAACTTATAGTTTATAATCGGAGACTTATTTTGTGGCACTATTTCTTTCAGAAGTGAGCAAAATGTGTGACAGCATCCTAATGGCTACTGTAAGGAGCTTATTTGGTTTGGAAGACATTGAAAAAATATCATCGTTTAGTTGGAGCGTTTGTATGAGGGATTATATTCGTTCAAGAAATCCGACAAAACCGCTTTTGTCGAATGACTTTTCATCCATAAGCTCATTTCTTTTGCATTGAAAAAGGCGTTCCTTCTAACGACGAGACACGTGTCTGTTGTAACCTGCAGTCCGTGGCACAGCCAGAAATTTTTTCTGGGAGGGGTTTTCAAAATCGAAAATTGTTGCTTTCTTTCTCATTCATTTACAATGCATAATTATTCAATATCAAAGAATTTCTACAGATTAGTAATTATTCATTCAATGTAACTGATTAAAAGCAATAAATAATTCGTACTGATATCGCTATGAAACGAAGAAAGTGGGGAAAAAGCACAGAATATTTATTTTTAGTTTTATTTTAATCTTATATTCATTTTTTGTGTGTTTTTCGCAAGATCATTTAAAACCTCCTCCTCAAATGCATTTATGGCTTTATGAAGGCTAGCTAATAACGGTTTCGAACTTTCGATGAGAATTGGTTAAGAGCCTCAGAAAGTCCGGTGTGGCAGGCTTCCTCTCTAGATGTCCCTAAAAAGTATTTGCGCAGTGATGGAAGGGCTGAGGGACCAGAGCTTTATTGACACCATTTTGGCTATCTTATACAAGGGGAGACGTGGGTTGCTCATCATGAAATACAACTTTTATATTTAAGAATTGAAAAATAATTTCTGACTACTTCTCGATCATTAAAAGCAGTTAGATATTTTGTTGAAACCCATTCTGCTTGGAAAAGCTCAAAGACTCTGTTTTTTCCCCTTCATTTTAACGGAGGAAATGAATGTGCTTGTGTTCTGGGAGGGTTTTTAACTCCAAAACCCCTCCCGTGACTGCTTCACTGCCTGCAGTTTGTGCTTTTTGACGTTGTAATTTCTTATTTTACTATTTTGCACAAAGGTATTTACCTTATGCTTGGATAGTATTTGCTATGGTTATAGCATTATAAAAGTATAAATCTTCCTCTGTGGGATAGTTTGATATAAAGGCCAGCAGCGACTGAAAACATGATGTAGTGTAAGTTTCTCGTCAATATAGTTGCCTCAATTTTGATATTTTTTAGTCTCATCTGCTGAAATCTTCGTGTTTTTACGATGTTTTATTCTTAGTCTGATGAAAGTAACGGCTGTGTGTGTGTGTGTGTGTGTTTTTTTTTTTTTTTGAGCAATCACGATTGCTGATTGTTTTGACTTAACCGTCCTTGGCGTCTGGTTCCTTTTTCAACCCCACCGTCCTCTGCAGGCGCTGCTCCTCCGCTCCTGAGCACTGTCCCCCGGAATCCGCTTCTCTTGTCGGTGGTGCCCATCTCCTACACACACGCAAGCTCATACACATACACACATACACACGCCAACGCACATTCACAAAGGTCTACGCACACACAACTATACACGCATAACCGCCGAAGAGGAGGGGCAGGCTTGAGGGGAGCCGTTTCTAGAAACAATAACTCCAATGGGTAGAGTCCCGCCACAGCTCGGGATTGCGAAAAACATAATTTAAATTCAAAGTTTTAAATGTTTTTTTTTTTGTCAATATCAAGACGAAATATTTGAGAATGGGCTTTGATTCTCAAGGGCGCGAAAAGTTTTGTCTTTGCAAAAGCATTTGTATCTGCCAGCGAAATTGAGGCTGTGTTTTGGTTTAGGTCTCTAGGTCATTTTTAGCAAAGAAATCCAGTGTTGCCAGATTTGGGGAAATTTCCCCATTTTGGGGAAATCTGGTGCTCTCTGGGGAAATTTTGGGGAAATGGGTTTTGAGGGGAATTCTTTGGGGAAAAATTTTTTCCTTGGGGAAAACCTGGGGAAAAAAGAATTTTCTTCGTATTTAAATTTGCGTCTAGAAGTAGTGGGTTTGTATCAAACAGCATTAGTTAGTTTTGCTGAACTTTATGGAATTCGCATTTTGCATTATATGGAACATTATGCTATGGAATTCGCATTAATGTTCTGCGTGAGTAACTAGTTAATACGTGAATCAGGTAAAAACAAGTGTGATGAAGAGTGTTCTTGGATAAATACATACAAAAATCATTGTTTAAATGTACATACAGAAGCAAAGTAGTAAATACGAGTAGAAAAAAAGTATTTGGTTATTTCTTATCTCTTGGTCAGGCGCTTGTATTTATGACTAGTGGCACTAGTCAGTTGCCCGTAGTAGAAAATTAAAAGGTCTTTTGGTCCTCTTGTATATTTACAAATAATGCAAGATGAATTTCTCGTCAATTGACTTGCCCACGTTACGGTTCCACGTATGATAACTTGGTAATTTACTCGTCCTTCTTATGATAATTTTGCTCGGGAAAATGTTCTTAAAATTGGAATAGAAAAAGAACAAAATCGAATTTTCGAAAAATCGCTTAAAGGTGCACACCCCCATGCTGCAAACTAATTCTTTGCCAAGTTTCATGAAAATCAGCCGAACGGTCTTGGCGTTATATGCTCATTAGAGATCCTGGCAGACAGAAAGAGATCCGTACAGAGAGATATCCAGACAGACTTTCAGCTTTATTATTAGTAAAGATAATAAAGAAAGATAAAGATAAAGAAGATTTTTTAAAAAAAGCGAAGATGGGAAGAGAAAAAAAAAGTTGGGGAATTTTATAAGAAAATTTGGCTATTTGGGGAAAAAAACTCTTTCAAGAGACAAAAATATTAGAGGAAGTAGATTCATTTTATGAAAATATTAGTAGAAAAATAGTTTTTGAATTTGGGGAATTTTGGTAGAAAACATCGCTTTTTGGGGAAAAGTTGGAAGGGAATTGGGGAAATCTGGATTTGACCATCTGGCAACACTGAAGGAATCAGCTATTTCGTTGAACTCAAGGTGCACATAAGCGAGAATCCATTGTAAGAAGCATTTTTTCCGATGAAGTTGAAGTTCTCCAAGTTTTACAGTGATATTCAAGAGTAACTTGAAATACCTTTGCTGGATGCAGACACTGTAAAAAAAAATGCTTAACCTTATTCCGTAAATACGGTGACAGCATTTTGCACTTTGTGTAACTTTATTCCGGTGGTTCCTCCATAGCAATGGAGTAACTTAACTGATTAAATTGGTAGAACGTATGAGCGTTACACCAGTTTTACCAGTTACTCCATTGCTGTGGAGTCAGCTAAGCTACCACCGCTTTTACGGAGTAAAGTTACACACTTTTCTTTTACAGTGGAGGGCTTGAAAGGCAGATCTGCAGTCGCTAAAAATGGTGATACCACAAAACTGTTGCGAAGGTGCAAGATTTTAGTATAATTTGGTTGCCATGTAAATGGTAGTCAATTGTGTCGTTTCCAAAATTTTAAAAGTATTTTTTTTCTGAAAGAACATGCTTAAAAACATAGGATCTAACCATCTTTTAAATAATTTGTTTAAGTTTAATATTTTTAAAAAATTACTTAAATCGTTGCGCTTTCATTGTTTACATTTCTTACCCATGACATCACAAATGATGAAATGCCATTCTGTGTTGCCATCCACAGTGCAAAATATTAAATTCGCATCTTAACACACGTGTATTGGCAACGATAGGGTTGATAGCAAGCGTAGAGCGCGATTTTAATTCGCTTCTTGATTATCATAACGTGGAAACGCGGTACAAAATGCGCCAAAGAGCATCATTTGTGACGTCATCAAGACCACGCCTTGTTTGCTAAATCGGACATTTTAAACGAGCTGATGTGTGCATCACATGACTTCCTTTTACTCCAATTTAATGTCATTTCCCCATTATTCGCTATTTTAATGTGATTCAATATTTATTCTCTAAATATCACCAACAATGGCCAAATTGAAACCAAAAAAAAAAAAAAAACTCCGCCAAATTTGTCGCCAAGTTGGCGACAAAACTTGGCGACCAAAAGACTGGCGATATATCGCCAAGTGTCCGACAAATTATAACGCCACTTGAGTTTACATCGAAATTAACAATGATTTCCCCCCAAAAAGGTGCAAAAGACCCCCTTAGGAACATCCGAAAGCAACCAAAAGGGGAGGTGCACAACTAGACCCCACTACGAGTCTATGTACCAAATTTCAACTTTCTGGGACATACCATTTTTGAGTTATGCGAGATACATACGCACATACGCACATACACACATACGCACATACATACAGACGTCACGAGAAAAGTCGTTGTAATTACCTCGGTGATGGTCAAAATGGATATTTCGCGTGTCTATACATTCTTAGGCACTTTTCCGCATGTGGTCGAATGGAAAAAAAACTCAACATTCATTTGGGGGTGAGCAAAATGGAAATTAAGGGCGATTTTTGAGTGAAAATTTTTTCGCGAATACAATACTTCCTTTTTTGTAAAAGGAAGTAAAAATTAATTAAAAAATAATTGCTGGGAAAATGAAAGAATTTTCTGGGTCCATGTTATTTTTTTTTTTTTGCTTATTTTATCAATTTCAGTGACTAGAAGTACTACTTTTGACTGAAGGAAACAACCCCATTCTCCCGTAACATTAGACGCAATTTTACCAGCAGAACTTTCGTTTTGTGTTGCAACTTAAACTTCCTCGTGCCTTATATGGAAGTAAACTTCAGTGGGGAGAAACCATCGTCGTGGTACAAAAGAAAGACGTTAGGTTTGTTTTTTACAGCAAAAACATCAAACATTTTTCTCATTAAAATTTACCTCCCTTTAAATAAGTTATCTCTTTTTTTTTTTCCAGAAACTGAATATCATAGGAACTCTATTATCTTTATGATTTTATAGAAGTGTTTAAAAAAAAGTTTCATTAAAAAAATCACACCGATTCACATCAAACACAAATGTTGTAATCCATATGTTTCCGTTAACTTTTTCTTAATCAGTTAAAACTCTTAGCGCGTTGCATTGGAAATTGCTTTTGACCAGCTGAAAGTTTATTGTTTTTCATATCATGCTCCATCTGTTTAGTTATTTTGCATCTTATTATTTTTACTAGTGGTACCCGCACGGCTTTGCCTGTAATAGAAAAATTAAAAGGTCTTTTGGTTCGCATGTATATTTACAAATAATGTATGGTGAATTTTCTCGCCAATTGGCTTGTACCCATGTTACGGTTCTTCGTTATTGTAATTTCGTATTTCGCCAATTGGCTTGTGCCCATGTTACGGTTCCACGTTATGATAATTTCGTTATTTACTCGGCCACCTTATGATAATTTTGTTCTTAAAACTGGAGTAGAAAAAGAACTACATCGAATTTTCGAAAAATCGCTTCGAGGTGTACACCCCCATGCTACAAACTAATTCTGTGCCAAATTTCATGGAAATCGGCCGAACGGTCTAGGCGCTATTCGCGTCACAGAGATCCTGATAGACAGAGAGACTTTGAGTTTTATTATTAAGATAAAGAATTTTATAATGAGATAAAGAAGACCTATGCGCGTATCAAAGATTAATAAGAAGTTCGACTTGTGAGATTTTCTTTTTCCAAGTCTAAAGGAAATCCTCTGTGATTCATTCCAATGCATTTCTTTCTTTCCACTATCCCCGTTTGCTATTTCATCGCATTTTAAATAGTTGTTGATCTCGAGTTCTTCCGTCAACATAGCTACTTAAAGAAAGTGGGTCTTTTCAATACAAAGTAGAAATTGGCTTTTTGCCAAAACAGAGGTCGTTGAACTTATTTCTCAGCAGTTAAGTTCTTCTATATATTTCAGAGGCAAACTCGCAATTTCATTCATTCTTTTGAGATTATTTTATTTTCAGATTTTTTTCCCCGTAGCAGTCGGAGAATGTTGCTATAATCTATAAAATAGACCCAATGCGTATGATTGGAAGAATACGTTCTAGATTTTTATTTCTTCCATAAATGATACAAACATGCGCCCAAAATATATATATATATATATATATATATATATATATATATATATATATATATATATATATATATATATATATATATATATATATATATATATATATATATATATATAAAAGATTGAACAAGAAAGAACGAAAATTTGAAAAATTCCAAAATACCCTGGGGCTTCATCAGGGAGTTACTCCCTAAGAGTAGGGAAAAACCATGAGATGTTTCGTGAGTGCTGCTGGCGAAATTGCCTAAAAAAGCAGCACTAGTCCCCGACATCTCACAAAACAAGCAAATCGGGATGCCGAAAGTCCAGAATATCAGCATGACACGAAGTAAGAACAATGATTATTTTACAAACCAAAAATACAAGCTTTATATAAAGATAATTAGAACAATTTCATAACTAATTTAAACTACAAGAGAACAAAATTCGCAATTGAACTCAATATCAAAAGAAAGAACGCATAACAATCAAATTCAAGGAACAGAAAAATTGACCTACCGCAAATCCTCCACAAGCTTGCAAATGAAATGCTTCGTAAGATGCTCCGGATATTGGTTCTCAGTTAGGGTTGCAGTTAAAATTTGAATCGCTGTTTTCAGATTTGTTTTATTATTGCAGATTTTTTTATATCCAGCAATTTATTTATTATTTGTTATTTTTTTGAATTTTTCGTTCTTTAAAAAAAAATTTCGTTCTTTCTTATTCAATCTTTATATTGCTATTAAATTTGTCCTCTACCAGTATCATAGAGCTGCCTATGGCGCCTATTGAATTGAGTAGTGAAGTTCATTTTGGTTGAATTGACCAGGTTACAAATACAGTGTATGATAGTGTCTTATATATATATATATATATATATATATATATATATATATATATATATATATATAATGATACATTTGAACTTGCAAACAGAAGAGAAAAATTTAACTTGAACGTAATTACTACATTTTAGAGAAAACCAGTTTCTTTTCATATCTTCTCTTTTTTCATCAAAGCTGTATTACTGAGCAATGTTATTATTTTTTAAATAACTGTTGGTAGTCTTTTTTTCCCTTGAAAACCATTGCATTATTTATGCCATACGCTTGCCCTTAGACAATTTTTTCAGTGTTTCCCTTCATGAGATAAAGTACATAAAACTGAAAAAGTGTATTGCAGCTGATAAGATAAGAAACATATAAAAATGGAAACAAAATAATGTTTTGCACGAGATTTTGATTGACGCTTTATTTGGGTGGACGAAATGTTTTTTGATTGCTATATGTTAATAGTTCCCGATTGCGAAAGAAAGTACCGAACTAGACGAAAACAAGCCAATAGGTTATTTAAACAAAATGAAGAGTGAGGGAAAACGTGGAGAGAACACATTTTCTTTAGAACTGTGATCCATAATTTGTCTGTTTTTGTTTGCTCTATTCATATTTTATGGCATTTGACGACGCCATATCTTTCTGGAGTCTATGATCTTGGCGAGAATTTTAACAGGTATCGCAAAGTTGGTTCCTGTTTTTTGCTCCAAATTTGGTGAGAAAGCGCTAAGTTTAGGGACATTTTGTCATTACTGTCACGTGGCCTTGATGGTCACGTGACACCCAACAGCCAATCATACTTTAGCCGGACATATATCAATACGGTCGGATTTAATAGTGTAGATTGTTATCGATTGGTATAAAACTGAAGAATAACTCCTAAAATTTTTCATGCCAAAAGTAAAGAACAGTGATACAAAAAAAAAAACCATTTTAAATGAATTATTCAACTTGTTTAAAACGTTCCTGCTACTTCGATCGCTTTGAACTAAGTGAGGAAAAAAAGAAACTTTAATAAAAGTAGTGAAACTTTGAACGAGTCTTTGAAAAAGTTAAATATTTAAAAACTCTCCATTTTTGCTTCACAGCATTACAAGTTTTTTTTAAATCTATTGTATTACATACAATAATACAATGTAGTGGTTTTAACAACTGCAAATCGACGTTCGAGAAACTTTGGGGCCATTCGGTGATATAATGTACTGCGATTGTTACTACATTGCCTGCCGAGCTCAGCATCGAGGCTTCTACATTTTATTTTTAAATTCAAATGTATTTTTAAAAGATGAAGTAATTCAATGTCAACCTGTACGGTTTAGATGACTGTATGTGCTTTGCAGGGTTCGCAGATACATATCAGTCGGTATATATCGTGATATATATCAGGTATTTATTTTGAAAGCATCATGATATTTTGATATTTTCAATATATTTTTTTTCAACTACCGTTTTTTCAATATTAATTATTAATCATAGTAATTTTGTTTATTTTTTATTAAAAATAACCAAAAGTTATGTACTGTATTTTTATGATGTATTAATCCATGATTAATGTAACAAAGTAAGGTAATATTACTTTTTATTTTTTGTTCATAAATATATTAGCAATTAACAATTGTAATACCTATTAAAAGTGCCTAATTAAATATTAAACATTGGTCAGGAAAAAAAAAGGAAAATGTCCTATGATTGTGCACCGACTAATGCATATTTTTTTATTTCTGAATCATATAGCTGTAAAAGTAGCAAACTGAAACAAAATGAGTAAAACAGCTAATGCTTAATTAACTCCATTAAAAATAAATAAAAATATAAAATGAAATATTAAATATAAGTAATGAAAGAAACCGTAATTTTAAGGCTACATATTGTAATAATAATATAAGAAAATAAAGAGTGATTTGAGGATGTGTGCATTTACTATTTTGAAGGCTTTAGTTTGCGCTGATTGAAAATATCGGATATATATCAAAATATCGGACATTTTCGATATTTTCGAAAATATCATGATATTTTCGAACCCTGGTGCTTTGGTAAGCTAAAATTTAATATTTTCATCAATATTTTCTGTACTGTCTCGTTAGTAGAGGTGTCAAGCTATCTATATTTGACACAACCGGTAGTCTCGATGTACCTGAATAAAAAATCGATTAATTGATAATATGAAACCTATAACGTTTTAGCGTAAATTTTATTTTTGTGAGTTTCACTTGAAAGTTATGTTTAATTTTTAAAAAAGCATAGCTTAAGCTTATGAAAATAGAGAAGATTGAGTATACCAGAAGTATAAATTGAAAAAAAAATCCGGTGTATATTATTTTAACATTCCGAGTCGTAATGTATACAGCTCTATCTTGTAACTGTAAAGGATTAGAAATTTAAGCAATGTTTAAAAAAAGTAAATTTGCAAAAAAAAAAAAAAAATACAGACACATATTACAGGGCCACAAAAGACCCCTCTTTTAATGCAAAAGACCACTCCAAGTGATTTTCCAGTTTTAATAGTATGCACTAAACGACTTAATCGACGAGAAAAGAAAAAAACTCGTCATGTATTTTCTTTTGTTTGACCTATGTTACCCCTGGGTTAGCAACTTTGTAAATTAATGAATTTAAAACTTTTACGCATGTTTAATAAACAAAACCCGACGATTTTAGTCGCTATATGATAGTTGATTTTTCAAATGTAAATTGAATTTTATTGCATCAGTAAGCCATCATTTATTTTCAGATGTCTTTCAGGTATTCAAAAAGACAGATTAAACAGACAAATTTGTATTCTTAGATCGTTCGAAAACGTTCTTTCAGAAAGGTAAACAGATGGAACTAATTTTCCGTCCCGTTGGATAGCAAGAGTAAATATTTTCCCCTTTCAGCTAAGAAACATTAGGATTTTAACATGTTTCACAAAATCAGTCGCTTAAGAAAACAGGTTTTTGATAACATATTAGCATTTAGTTTTTTAAATCGATGTTTAGCATTGCTTGCAATTCAATGCATTCGGCGGGCGGTACTGACTGGTGCAAATATTTTGTGAAATACGCTGATTGATGAATTGAATTTCTAAGCAGACCTCATTACATGTTTTTATTTCAAGGAAGTAAGCGAATTATTTTTTTTCTGTGAGTTTTACGAAATCCATTCTTCTTGGATTCTTCATCAATTGTTTTTGTTCATGGGATGCAGTTGCGAATTGAGCAGTGTTTTCATCTAGCTATCAAGCCTAGTAAGTATAAGTATAGTTGTAAGACTTAACTATTAATGCAAAAGAAATTCAATGACATCTTTTGAAACAAATTTTTAACAGTGTACTTTTATGCATAAAATTAATCGTAGTCGACTATGCTGCAAAGAAAAATTAAAATGATGCTATTTATTCCCTCTTGGTATATTATTAAAAATGCACTATGGGTCATTTCACGGAAAAGGGTAATATTGTTCCGCGCATAACGCCTCATATATTTCAATAGAAATAATAATTTAAAAAGGTAATGAGCAAATCGTTTTTTGCTTAACAAATTACAAGCGGATGTGTAATTTTTTAAGCAAAATATTTCATCATTACCTTTTAATAAAAATTATTACTTTTAATGAAATTATTTTCAGTTACATGATTTCAATAACTATTTTCCATTTTATCTTAATTTTTTTTTCTTCCTTTCAGAATTTGCTATGGCTTCCTAAATCTTTAAACGAGGAGATCATCTGTGTGATAAGCCCGCTTTTGGAACTGACGACACCCACCCCCGACATCTGCGAATTTCTCACCAAGGTATTTATTCGAAGAATTTCGTAAAAAACAAACGACAAACTAAAGTTTATTAATCTATCTATCTATCTATATATATATATATATATATATATATATATGCGTCTTACGTTACATATCTTATCCAGATATTTCGTGTTTAAGCGTTATCCTCATACGTAAAATGGCCAATTTGCTGATAGAGTAACGCTCCTGACGTCATCAACAATTAAACTCGCGCCATAGCATGATAATTTGATAACGTTTTTTGCTAATGTTGTACATATTCAGTAAATTACCGCCCATTAGCCAGAACTAAAGCAGAAATACATGAAATACACCGCCAGCTCAGTCATTTCCAGCCGAGGTCTGCATTTTCGTGCTTATTAGCACTCATCAGCCCGGCATAGGAAAGTGACTTTTCTCCGCACACACCCCACCTCTTAGCCGTAGGCCTTAGAGCTGGATATGGAAAACAACTTAAGGAAGCCAAAGGTGGCAAACAAACTGGTAGCTAATATAGAATTAGTAGACCAGACGAGTGACCGAAGCAATGGTTCGGTTCAACTCGAAGATTGAAGGCAAGACATGGTATATTCAGTAAATTACCGCCCATTAGCCAGGGCTAAAGCAGAAGTTGAACCGAACCATTGCTTCGGTCTCTCTTCTGGTCTGTGCTAATTCTATATTAGCAAGCAGTTGTTTGGCACTCTTGGCTTCCTTAAGAGGTTTTTCATCTCCAGTTCAGTCACTTTCCTATGCCGGGCTGATGAGTGCTAATAGGCACGAAACTGCAGTGACTAACGTTGTACATGCAAGGAGATGCTTTATCTTGACAAAGCTGAACTGGATCCGGTAACTTAACTGTTTTACTAGTCATTTTAGGAGAATGAAGAAACGGAAAAGTCGTCAACAATGAACGCTATCTACTGGAGTTTAGGGTTAATTAATTTTTTTGGCTTTTTTTTTCCTTTGACGGAACTTGTAGCAGAATATTGCCCTAGGAAATCGTTAATTTTCAATAGCGTATTTCGTAGATTTTGTTTTGAGCTGACTAGGGAAAGATTCTTTCTAAGCTGGCAGAGGAGTGTGTCAAAATGGGTAAAATGCTCATAAAGTTAACCCCTTCAGTCGGAATTATGAAATATTGGACAAAAAATGTTGATTTTTGGTACACAGTATACTATGGTAAAGGGTATCTTATAACAAAATTTTGAGTTTCTAGGAGAAAAATTAAAAGAGTTATGGCACGTCCAATGTTCCGGACTTATATTTTTGAAATCAATATTTCATATACAAAAACGATAAAATACCGAACAAACTTCATTATAAAACGTTCTACAAACAATTATAAAGCATAATATAAGCGTTTGAAACGATTAATTAAAGATTATATATTTTTCAAAAAATCAGGAAAAAAAATCTCGTTTTTCAGATGAAAATCCATGGTTGGAAAAATGAGCCACTCTCTATCTTTCAATCCTTATATGTCAGTGTTGTCAATCCGAAAACGAAAAATTATTTCACAGATTAGAATAAGCAGAATGTAAAGAGTCAACTAGAAAAAAAAATCAACTAATTAAATCAATTATCAAAAGAAGTGTATGTCCGGTATACCGGACATCAGGTCTGAAGGGGTTAAATAAAATCTCAAGCACCTTTTAGTTCAGTTATTACCTAAATTTAATCACTCGATATTATTTATTTAGTACAGGAGAAAAGAGGAAGGGGTGATAATCATTTGAAGCTAGAAGGGGACTCAAAATTACTTTCCCCTTTTACTAGTGCATCTATTGTAAGTTGAGAGCTCTAGGTTCCATTTTTGGCATTCTATTGCTGGATAAAATATACTGATGAGCGCGAATGACCAGTATAACGAAAAAATGATGTACTAGCTTACTGAAGTTTAATTTACAATATCTAAAGGATAAGTTTTGTTACAGCTATTTGATCTTTTCCTTTACGTTTATTATTTACCCATTTGTAATTCAAATAAACTATTGACGGCACTGCTGCGCCAATGACTGCTGATAGAGGTAAAACGAAGACCCACCCATTTATACTTGTCCAATCAGGCGTCTGCCTTGTCCGCGATGAATTACAATTCTTTACCTCTTTAGTTAATTTCTTAAATCACCGCAAGGTGGCATATCCAAGCTCTAGATCTGGGAATTGATTATAACCTACATTGTTTTACATTTCTTTGAATTATTTCATTTAATTATCGTTTGTGTTATTTATTTTTATTATTTTTTTTTTGAATTGCAACGTTCAAAGAAATCAGATAAACGGCTATTGGAGTGTTTTCATGTAGTGCAAATGTTGTTCTTTCTCGCCCCGTTTTAATCGTAGAATATTATTTTATGTTTTACACAAATACGTAATTAAAGGTTTTTTGAAAACAACTTAAGAATTTGATTGTATTTTCTCAAGAAGAAGAAGACAAGCTGATGTGCGCCTCACATGACTTCCTTTTACTCCAATTTAATGTTATTTTCCCATCATTTGGTAATTTTAATGTGATTCAATAGTTTACTCTCTAAATATCACCAACAGTGGCCAAATTGAAACCAGATTTTAAAATTAAAAAAAAATGAAAAATTCGCCGTTGGCGACAAAACTTGGCGACCAAGAGACTGGCGATATATTGCCAAATGTACGCCACTTGAGTTTACATCGAAATTAACAATGATTACCCCCCAAAAAGGGGCAAAAGACCCCCTTAAATACACCCGAATGCAACCAAAAAGGGAGGTGCACAACTAAATCCCACTAGGAGTCTACGTACCAAATTTCAACTTTCTAGGACATGCCGTTCTTGAGTTATGCGACATACATACGCACATACATACAGACGTCACGAGAAAACTCGTTGTAACTAACTCGGGAATCGTCAAAATGGATATTTCGCGTGTTTATACGTTCTTAGGCACTTATCCACGTGTGGTCGAGTCTGAAAAAAAAAAACTCAACATTCATTCGGGGGTGAGCAAAATGGAAATTAAGGTCGATTTTTGAGTGAAAATTTTCTTGCGAATACAATACTTCCTTTTTTGTAAAAGGTTGTAAAATATTATTTCACGATTCCAAAAAAAGTGAAATGGAAGGAACAAATTCACGAACAAAAAAAAAGTACTTTTTGAAACACTGTTCTTGGAAAAAAAACCTGTTAACCAAGATGAGCATCGAAAAATACAGCTTGCGTTTTAAAACCCAGGCATTAGATCACTGAGCAAAACAACCAAGGGTGTACAAGGGGGGGGGATATTTAGGGGAACATAAAGCAAAGTGAAATAGCGGGACAAAGTGAAATGATGAAATATTTTCTCTGCTTTTATCTCCAACTATCTGGTGTTATTTTAACTACGTAGTACCATATGTAGTCTATTCCAGCCAGGGAAAAATACCGCCGAAGATTGAAGCATTTGGTAATACAGGCAAATTAAAAAACTTGTTACTCATATTGTAATATTTTGTTGTAAGTCAAAATTTGCTTTTGTTACTATAAAATGATAAACTTCTCCTTTTTACCATTTTAAATTTTAATTGAGACCTTCTAATATTCAGTGCAGTATTTATTAAGCTTATTTGTTTTTTAAATAAATTGTACAATTAGTCAAGTACATACGGGGCAAAGTGGATGGTGCAAAATGAAGCAGTTTGTTTCATTTACTCACTCAATCATTTAATATAAATCACTTACGTTTTCATTTTTTAAATAATTCATTTACATTCCTTCATTTAGCAATTCACTTATTTATTCATTCATTCACTTATTTTCTAATTCATTCATTCTTTTACTCGCTCATTTATTTTTCTTCATATATTAATTGATTTATTCATTTAATTATTCGTTTATTGTTTCATTATCTTTTCATTTATTCCTTCAACCTTTTGTTTACTGATTCTTTTGATCAAAAATATGTTTTACTAGTGGTACCCTCACGGCTTTGCCCGTAATAGAAAAATTAAAAGGTCTTTTGGTTCGCCTGTATATTTACAAATAATGTATGGGGGATTTTATCGCCAATTGGCTTGTACCCATGTTACGGTTCCACGTTATGATAATTTCGTATCTCGCCAATTGGCTTGTGCCCATGTTACGGTTCCACGTTATAATAATTTCCTAATTTACTCGTCCATCATATGATATTTTTGTTCTTAAAAATGGAATAGAAAAAGATCCACATCGAATTTTTGAAAAATCGCTTCGAGGTTCACACCCCCGTGCTACAAACTAACTTGGTGCCGAATTTCATGAAAATCGGCCGAACGGTCTAGGCGCTATGCGCGTCACAGAGATCCAGACATCCTACAGACATCCTCCGAACAGAGAGACTTTCAGCTTTATTATTAGTAAAAATAATGGAATAGAAAATATTTCATTAGAAAAAAAAATTTATTTTTCACTTTGCCCCATGAAAAAAAGTGAATAATTTCCACTTTTTTTTTTTTTTTTTTTTGATGACTTAAATTTACTGCCAAAAATAAAAAATACTGTTTCAAAGTAAGTTTTATTATAAAATGCAACGTTTCTTCTATATGTACAGTAATTTTCAAAACAAATTTCCGATTTGTTCATTTTGAAAGAACTCACTCAACTTAACCATTTCACTTTGCCTCACATTCCCCTACAT